>NW_027496282.1:0-207459 GCF_021521415.1 Bidens hawaiensis | reverse complement strand
GATATTTTCTGCGCATCCGTACATGGAAACATTGTTTCTTCACGATCATCTGGATCTCACATCTAATACTGAAGCGCTTCAAGATAATTAGGTTTGATTAACTGTACTGTCACTATGATGGAATAATATTTATGTGCTACTAGTCTTTGCTTTGGATGTTATTGGAAATTTCCGTTATTTTATGTTGGACTTACTTAATTGATTGTGAAATCATGTTAATAGTATATTGATTAATGTTGTTCACCTGTTCTATGTGCTTTGAATGATATCTACATATTTGATGATAAAAGTGGCCATAAAGTAGGGGATTCAAAGCCGTTGAAACGGATTGCATGAACTGTTTAAACTGAAGTAAAAATTTGGTTCACGATTAACGATTTGGTCCAGTGATAATTTAGTTTCATAGATTTACAAACGGTCCAACCATGTGCGACACCAGGAAATATTTTTACAAAGTTATTAACCTTCATACGCATAAAACACAACTTTGGATGTCTTTCTTTTCGAAGTAGGGACACGAAAGATGTCGGGTATGTTTGGCAAAACTAGCCGGAAGCTGGTGACTGGCAGGGCCGTCTCTGAGAATTTAAATACCTCGGCTGAGACAAAATATAAAGGCCCATAGGCCTTAACGAAAATTTTGTATTCTCTAATGTACATGGATAAAACTTTTATCGACCGATTTATTATAAGCAGAAACCATAATGCAATTATCTCATAAACCATTGCAAATAACCTTATTTTAACACCAAAAAACATATATATGTAATATGTATAAAAAAGCATGTGCCCCCGAAATTTATGTGCCCCGGCCGATGGTGCGGCTCGCACACCCTTCAAGCCTCCATGGTGACTGATGACTTGAAGCTGGTAGTTGTTAGCTGTAGCTAGTAACTGGTAGCTGTAGATTTTTAAATATATTTAGATATTTGGCAGAGTAGCTGTATCTTTCATAAAATGTATAAAAATGACCAATATGAGTATACTAAAAAAGATAATAGTAAATGTATTTATTTTGAAAGATTATTTAAGTAATTTGAAATACTAAAAGCTTGTAGCTTTTTTTTAAACGCTGCTAATAGTAGCTTTAAGATTTAAGTTTTTTTCTAATAACCTAAAAACTTTAACCTCCTTGAACCAAACAAGGCTTTTATTGAGTATGAATTTTTTCTTAGAAGCTTGAAGCTAGAAGCTTCTAAAACTTCTAACACTCTCAACCAAAAATACATGTCATGTGTATTCATGTTTTAGTAATACAAACACAATCAATTCATGCTAGAAGATACCTTATTGAGATATTTGAGTGTTTGAAGTATAGAAGTAGAGTCTTAAATGTGTTTTTGTGACTTGCATTTTTGTAAATCACATATATGTTTATTTATTTAAAGAAATGTTGTATATTGCCCTGATTTATCTTTGTATTTATCATGTGGGTTTGAATACGTAGTTGATTTATGCGATAAGTGAAAATTAGTTTTCGTTTTTCCACCTAATTAAATCCCGAATCAATATGTATTATCAACTACACGAACACGCGAATGTCACATAATCCAGCACATGAACATAAACTCAATCTAGATTTGATCATAATTTGAATCAAAATTCTCAAAGGTTCAAAAATGGCATAGGTTTTATTAACACGTAAGCTAATCACTCGTACATGAACATCCAAGCACCAACATATTGACGCCTCCATTATGTTGTTGCTAGCAATTACCACTATATTTTGTTTTGGCTCTTCCAAATCATTCTCGCAAGAGATCTAGACTCTTTTCTTTCTGATCCTTTAGGGTCTGTTTCGTATGGGGTAATGAAATGAACGAGGGAATGAAATGGACAAAGGAATTGAATGAACAAAGGAATGAAGTGAATCATTACTATTCCATTGTCTTGTTTGGTTACCACATAGGAATGAAATGAATAATCACTTTATTAATTTTTTTTAATTAAATAATAAACTATTCAATCATAATCTTTTTTATCAATTAATAAAATGGTTATAAGATAATGCGATATACTAATAAAAGTATAATAACAATTATAATTTAATAAAATTTATACTGTAATAAAATAATAATGATAACGATAAATAGCAATAATAATAGTAGGAGTAATAATAATAACAAAAATAATAATTATTTTTATTATTAATTATTATTATCATCATCATTTTTATTATTAAACTTCCTACAACTTTCCTACAAAAACATGTGGTTGTAAACGGCGCATATAATGTATATATGTGTGAACTATCGGAGTGGACAAAAGTGAAATTGCACTAATTTTGACGTCTAATCTCGTGAAAATAACGTTAAAAGTGGCGGAACGTTAATCAGACATCATGTGGCGGCGTTGATAGGCGAAAGACAAGAGTACATGCATCAATCGGGGTGTCCCGATGGTTGAGTGTTATGTGTCTTATGTACAAGGCTTGATGCAAAACTACTATCGAGCCGGGGGTCTCATCGGAAGCAGCCTCTCTATTCCTATAGGGTAGAGATAAGGTTGTCTACATCTTACCCTACTCAGACCATACCATAGCTTTGCTATTTGTGGGATTTACTAAGTACGATGATGATGATAATGATGATGATGATGTTTATTAGATAATATTGTAGCAAAGTTGGAGTTTGTTTTTTTTTTAATTGGAAATCTGTTAGAACTACTTGTCGTAAGAAATTTGTAGGAAATTTTTGTGAGAAAATTACTTGTTTTCTAGTAGTGTAGAAAATCGCCTCCCCCTATATTAGTCTGTTTAGAACCGGTTTTGTTAGGGAATACTCTTAAATGACTATTTTGAAGAGAGATAATCCCATTTTGCCAACACCATCAAACCCCCCCCCCCCCCCCTTCTTAAAGATTCCATGTATGTCCCTATCAAACCCGTCGGTTCTGGCAAGTTTTGAGCCAAATATGTCGACACCGACGAGTTTGGTTTATCCCATGCTTAGACGACACGTGTGTAAAGTTGTATGTTCCCTCCAAATTATGAAACAAACCCGTCGACTCCAACGAAATTCATGCATTCTTTCCGTCGTCCTCGCCTGGTTTGGAATAAATCTCGTCGGCATTCCATCGTTCCCCCACATTTAACGATCTTTTGAAGTATTATTTTAATTTATATTTTTGAAAATTGGATTTTGATAATCCAAACTATTAACTATTAATCGTTGATCTAACAAACCAATAATTCCGTTAGTTAAGTTCTTTTAAGTTATTGTCAAATGACCGAAATATAGGGGATAGATTAAATGACGGAAGCGACCGCCCACCAGTTTATTAGGGATGTTTATGAAATCTTAAAAATAGGGTATATGGGGTTCTCTCTTTCTTTTTATTTAACATCTCTAATTATTCACAATCACATACACATCCAAAATTTCTAGGGTTTTAGCTAGCAATAGCAACATCATGTCAGACTATTTACCATTTGAACTCCAAGACATAATCTTGAAACTGCTTCCTGTTAAATCACTCATCCAGTTCCGGTCAGTTTCGAAGACCTGGAAGTCTTAAAAAGACAGTTCTAGTTTCGTTCATACCTATACCTGTAAGCAGACTCCTCATGTGTTGGTTTGTTATGTCCCTTTCCTTGTTGGTTACTATACAGCTCCTTATAAACGAACCTTCATCTCAGTTCCTGATGATGACTTGTTCCTATTAAACCGAGTTTCCCTCGATTCCATCCGTCACTGCTTTCCGCGTCACAATATTCTACAGGTTATTGGCTGCACTCATGGCTTGCTGTGTTATTTTCTTATATTATATTTAGCTACGGTTTACTGGGCACTGCGGTAATCTGGAACCCATGTATTAGACGAGCGTTTCAGATTAATATTGTGCCTACACTAACCGCCCCCACTAGGTACACTATTTATAACACCGTTTAGGTTTTGGGGTTTGTCGTGTGACCAATGATCTCAAGATTGTCAAGCTCAGTTACAATACAATTGTTAGAGAATCAGAGGATGTGCTTTTTGAAGTTGACTTGTTTACGTTGAGCACGATGGCATGGAGAAGTCTAAGTGAAAGTGATAAACTCCCTCGCAAATCAGTTCGATTTGAGTTTTTAACCAAGATCAGTTATTCGGTAGCTACAGAGGGGTTTGTTTATTGGCTTGCGACTGATGAGACTACCGTGCGGAGGCTGATTGTTTCTTTTGATATGACAAGTGAAGAATTTGGGGAGGTAAGCCTCCCAGATAGGTTAGCCCGGTCTCAACACAAGCTTCACATATCTAAGCTAGGGGAGTCCCTTGTTGTTTCAGAACGTGTTTACGAGCCAGGTAGATCGGTGTACAGTGTGTGGACGATGGAGGGTGGTTCTGGTTTGTTTACACAACTATACACATTTAATGTTAACGCACCCGAGAATGTCACAATATTGGGATTCAGACTAAGAGGTGATCCTATAATTGAAATTACAGGCGATGAGCATGCAGAACTAGCTGTTTACGAGCGGCTCTCAAAACGGATCAATAACCTAGCATTTAGAGGGTCCCGCCAGTTATTTTCTGCGCATCCGTACATGGAAACATTGTTTCTTCACGATCATCCGGATCTCACATTTAATACTGAAGCGCTTCAAGATAATTAGGTTTGATTAGCTGTACTGTTACTATGATGGAATAATATTTATGTGCTACTGGTCTTTGCTTTGGATGTTATTGGAAATTTGACTTTATTTCATGTTTGACTTATTTGACTTTATTTCATGTCAGTATATTGGTTACTGTTGTTCACCTGTCTATGTGCTTTAGGAAGGATTTCTACATATTTGATGATAAAAGTAGGGGATCAAAGCGATTGAAATGGATCCAAGTGTTTAAACTGAAGTAAGTTGGCCGATTTGAAACCTAAACAATTCGGTTCACGGTTTAACGGTTCTGTCCGGTGATCATTTAGTTTCATAGATTTAGAAAATGTAGAGAGTTCAGCATTAGACCTTAATATCTTCAAACTCACTTTATTTAGTTATTAAGGAACTCCTCAAGCATATGCATGATATATACCTTATTACATGATTAAAGTTTTACAGACTGAATTATTATTTGTTTAAAAACACTTCCTAAACCAATACAAAAAGATCCTGATGAGCCACTACTGCTTCATTGTCGTATTTATATCTAACGGTCCAACCATGTGCGACACCAAGATATATTTTTACAAAGTTATTAACCTGCATACGCGTAAAACTCACCATGTAAGGCAGTATTCGGATGTACCTTGTTTAATATGATTATGCTATACCGAATAATCAAAATTATCATCGGCTAGATGTATTACCTTATTCAGTTATTTGTAACTAGCACACCCTCAAATTCTTTGACGACTTCTAGTGGAGATCGTTGGTCAATCTCGGCACCTAGTATCCCTATGGAGGATCTTAACCCCTAAAATCATCATATCAATCAAAAAGAAAAAAGTTAAAACGTCTAAACAAAAATAAAACCAAAAAATCCAAAAAAGGAAAGCCTACATTAAAAAGAAACTACACAAAATGATTAAGAAAATGCTGCAAAAACATAATCTAAAAGACATTGTGCTGGCTTGTTGACAAATACTAATTTTTATTCTTCAAAAATTTCACACACGGACCACTTTTAGTTTTAAGAACCGAGAGATTACGTTTAAGACAGTGGAATAAAACATACCCTTTGATATCATCTTTGCTAGCTCTACCACCACCTTAGCTTTAAAAAAAACGATTCAATTGAGTCAGCCAATAATTATAAAAGTAATAACATGATACAAAAACCAATTTAATGTCTTACCGCCCCAACAAAAGCCTATGGCACCAATATTTTTAGTTACGTCCTTATCTTAAATAGACAGTAATCAAACCGAAACCTAAACACCCGTACACGAACAACGCAAAGCCAACATAAGAATTAAAGAGAGTTAGAAGTTCCAAAACCGCAGGGTATAATGTGTATGTGATTTCTAATTTTCCGGATAATATTTATGAATCATATAACACATTTTATTAGGCATTAATATCTTCAAACACAATTTATTTAGTTATTACTCCGTGTATTAAGTATCTTCTCAAACATCTTCATCTCTCTTTTATTGCATGATTAAGGTTTTAAACATTTGTCTAAAGATACTTCTTTAACCAATCCACAAGATCCTGCTGAGCCTCTTTAGCGCTTTTGACTTCCGCTGCATTGTCATCGTTATATCTAGTAGTCCAACCATGG
The DNA here is from genome assembly GCF_021521415.1 of Bidens hawaiensis. Taxonomy (NCBI): domain Eukaryota; kingdom Viridiplantae; phylum Streptophyta; class Magnoliopsida; order Asterales; family Asteraceae; genus Bidens; species Bidens hawaiensis. The sequence goes on along the minus strand of NW_027496282.1, from coordinate 201,256 downwards.
TTGACACCAGGATATATTTTCACAAAGTGTTCAACCTAAAAACATAATCGTCAGTTGCAATATGTAGATAATAGTGCTTGGATGTGCTCATAACTTTTATATACTTCAAAGTTAGTTTTTTTCTTTCTTTCTTTTTTTTTTTTTACAAATTTGATAATTTGGCATTGGCTTGATATATTACCTCATTTGCAATTAGTGCAGCTTCATATTCTTTTATGAGTTCAGGTGGATTTACTTCGTCCAACTTCGCACTTAGTATCGCTATAGGAACCTTAACCGCTAAAACCATCATATAAATCACACAAAAGACCAATAATTCTTAGAATAAACAAAACAAAGAAATCCCAGATTAATTCAACTAACTTCTTTGAAATATACCTTTAATGTCATCTAAATTGACATATGAAGGATGCAGGAGTGCAGCAACTTGTATTTCAGCATCCTTTGTTAGGTCTACAACTACCTTAGCTATTAAAATATATAAACAATGAATTCAAAAGTCAGCCAATTATTATTCAAGTGATAATAACATTATAGACCAACCAATTTTAAGTATTACCTCCCCAACAAAAACCTGCAGCCCCAATTTTTGATATTCCCTTATCTTTAAGAGCCTGTAAAAGTGGTCTAGCAAATTCACCAACTGCTTGCTCCTACAGAGAAATAATAATAATAATAATAATAATAATAATAATAATAATAATAATAAGATGTGGATTAAAAATATAACTAACAGGTGGATGGTTTATTAACCAGTCATTTATCTGAGATACATCAGTCACAGGGTCTCCATTGAAGAAATCAGGAACAAGTGCATAATATCCAGCAGATGCAACTTTGTCTGCAACTTGCCTGCAAAGTTAAATTAAACATGCAAATCAATATCAAGTTTAATTTTATAAAAAAATTCTTTCAGGATGCTCTTGATACAGGTAATACCTCAGTTTTCGAGCTTTATAACCTGCATAAAAAAAACAACCTTTATTAACGTAAGTGTTTCAATGAAGTTTACAACAAAATTAAGGGTGTAACGAGCCGAGCTGCTCAAGATCTGAATGATAAAAAGCTCAAAATGATCTGAGCATTATTAAGCTTGAGCCGAGCCTGTGCTACATATAAAGTGTAACAATCGCCAAAAAGTTTCGTTAATAAATCATGTTTAGCAATAAAATTTCGTTATTTTGAGAAAAATCTTCTTTATTAGTGATCTATATGTTTCAAAGTCAACAAAAAGTGCAAAAACCACTTCCTGTTTGTGCATTAGGATTAACAATTCAGACGAGTCTTACCACTCGAATTCGCAATGCACAAAAAGAGGCCTTGAAACCTCGAAACATTAGAGCTGAGAAATTGAGAGGATTGGAGTGCGAGTTCGTAGCCAAGACCGATGGTACACAATACTTGATCGATCGAGTTTGGGTACCAAGATTCGGAAACTTGCGACAGTTAGTTTTGGATGAAGCACATAGATCCAAGTACTCGATCCACCCAGGATCAACAAAGATGTATAAGGATCTTCAAGAACTCTATTGGTGGCCCAATATTAAAGGAGATATAGCAGCTTATGTCAGTAAGTGCCTGACATGTTCAAAGGTGAAAGCTGAACACCGAAGGCCAACTGGTTTACTGCAACAACCTGAGGTACCCCAATGGAAATGGGAAAACATTACCATGGATTTTGTAACCAAACTACCAACCACTCCTAGAAATCATGATTCCATTTGGGTCATTGTAGATCGGTTGACAAAGTCCGCCCATTTCATTCCCATGTGTGAGAAAGATAGTTTAGAGAAATTGACTAGACTATACCTAAAAGAAATCGTGGCTAAACACGGTGTACCTGTTTCAATCATCTCAGATAGAGACGGTCGTTTCGTCTCTCGATTCTGGCAATCCCTACAAGAATCCTTAGGTACCCGTTTAGACATGAGCACCGCCTATCACCCACAAACCGACGGCCAGAGCAAAAGGATTATCCAGACGTTAGAGGACATGCTGCGAGCTTGTATCATTGATTTCGGAAAAAGTTGGGATACTCATTTGCCATTAGCTGAATTTTCCTATAATAACAGCTATCACTCTAGCATAAAAGCGGCTCCCTTTGAAGCTTTGTACGGGAGATATGTCGATCCCCTCTTTGTTGGGCCGAAGTTGGAGAAAAGCAATTGACAGGACCCGAGATTGTCCAGGAAACCACAGACAGAGTCTCTTAAATTAGAGACAGATTAAAAGCGGCTACAGACCGATAAAAGAGTTATGCAGATAACCGTAGAAGACCTTTAGAATTCCAGGAAGGAGATAGGGTGCTGTTAAAGGTCTCACATTGGAAAGGAGTAGTTAGATTCGGGAAGAAAGGTAAACTAAGTCATCGATACGTCTGAAGAGGTAGGTCCCAGCAGAGCCCAGTTGGACCCACAAGACTCACCTTGAAGAGGGACGTTTGTGCGAAGACCAACTGGTTCCGCAGGACCCACCATGCTCAGAGAGATGAAGACCTTACGCGCATACGCCAGCTGTTCCTGCAGGAAAAGCCTCCCAATGGTGAAGTACCCCGCCTGTTCCCGCAGCTGCGGATACAAGCCATCAGCGGAGGCTACCCGCACTAATAGCAAGGCTACACGCACAAGGCACTAACTCTCAATAATTCAGTAATGTCACCTGAAGAAGGAATGAGCAAGCCGGGAATACTCCCGCCCAAATGAGCCAGTCCGTACGCTTCTGGAGGATCTTTTGTACTATACCTGCCAAGGTATGGACAAAATAGACAAGATCTGACCAAAGCAGCGACAGCTCACTGACAACAGTACGACGAGGAGCACGCTCTAGTACTTAATGTCACTATCAGCCGCTGCCTACTCACCAACCCTTGTCATGGCACGTACATAGCCTGCAGTTGGTGGAAAAGGAATAGTACACGGCCGGCCATGTCACTATCAGCCGCTGCCTACCCACCAACCACCAGCATGGCACGTGCGTAGCCCACAGTTGGTAGAAAAGGAATATTATACAGCTGGCTGTACCTGCTTGGAAACCTACCTTCGGCTATAAATACTCCAACACCTTGGAACGGTATGATCCTCATATATCTTATATCATATCTTATACCATCATATATCTGCTCTAGCTATTTCTCTTAATATACATATATTCAGAGCAATCTAGTCTGATTCTCACGCCGGAGGGTGGTCACAAGGAGGTACCCCCCCTTCTCAGTGACGAGCTCACGGTGTCTGTTTTGCAGGTTATCAGAAGAATAACCATCTTTGCCGGACCTAACCCTCGTGGGAAACATCTACTTAACCCCAGATTATCCGTAATCTAACGGGGTCACTTAGTGTTTCTTCAACGTCGGACCCTTCAATATCATTAAGCGAGTTGGCACAGTAGCCTATCAGCTCGAACTACCGTTAGAACTTAGCGGAATCCACGACGTGTTCCACGTTTCAAACCTCAAGAAATGTTTATCCGATGAATCATTAATTGTCCCCGTTCAAGATATCCGGGTAGACGATAAGCTCCGATTCATTGAGGAACCCGTGGAGGTGATGGATTGGAAAATTCAAAAGCTAAGAAGGAACCGAATCAAGTTAGTCAAAGTCCGTTGGAATTCAAAGCTCGGCCCTAAATTCACCTGGGAACGTCAAGACCAGATGAAGCGAAAATACCCCATCTATTTCCTGTAGAATCAGAACCTAGTACCACTTCCTAAATTTCGGGACGAAATTTCTTAAAGGAAGGGAGAATGTAACAATCACCAAAAAGTTTCGTTAATAAATCATGTTTAGCAATAAAATTTCGTTATTTTGAGAAAAATCTTCTTTATTAGTGATCTATACATTTCAAAGTCAACAAAAAGTGCAAAAATCACCACGTAACGAATCTGACATGAAACAACCCCGGGTAACAAGTCAGATAGTGAATAATTCATTAAAAGGGTTAAATGATCTCGAAAAATTAAAATACATATTAAAGTAGTTGAGATGATATATAAACATAATTTAGGAAGGCTCGAATCGCGAAAACTGGAAAATAATTATGCACGAACCAGTATAGGACCCGGAAAGGACCCAACCCCAACTATTTTCAAGAAAATAGTTTTTATAGTCCATACTGCCAGGAATTTGATTTCGTTCAAAATCTGACAAAAGTTATTAAAAACGGGATCCATTTGAATATCTAAATCACACAATACGTTAAACAGTTAATCGAAAACAACCAGTTTATAACACAACCATTTCATATATACCCCCCCCCCCCTTCTCCTAGTCGTCCCCCACCCTCCCCATGACAACTCACCTCACCAACTCACCCTCCTAATTATTATCCTTGATGTGTTGTAATCAAATTAAATAACCCATCTGCCCTCTACAACTCCCACTCATCAAACCTATACTCTCCATCCCTCTCTTTTAAAAACCATCGACTGAACACTCTCACCCCACACCTTCAATTCAAAATCAAACAATAACACACACATAATCAAGAAATCATGGAAGGCTAGATCAAGAATAAGAAGATTAAGATATTAATAAGGGTATAGGAAGGAAGAACACCAATATCATACCATAACATCATCAATCATATCTTCCAAATCTCCAAGAACAAGTAAGTTTGATTTAAGATTGATTATTAGGGTTGAAAGTATTAGGTTTGTTGTTCTTGATTGAAGCTTGAAAGTTTGATTTAAGTGTTAATGATCTTTTAATTATTTGATAAAAACTTGAATAAACTTGAGTTAGGGTTTGATGTTAGAATGGATTTAGGATAATTATTGATCATTAGTTTGTTACTATAAACTTGAATCATTGAAAAATTGGTGTTAGGGATGAACAAAACAAGAACTTGTTTATAAGTGAAAAATTGGGGATTTTTGTATATGGGTTTGATTAAGGGATTTTGGATGGATTGATGAATCAATAAGTGTTATGGAATAATAAAAATTGAGAATGAAATGGGATATATGCTAGTAAACTCATTAAAACCTTTTATTAGTTCTTGAAGATTGTTAAAGTTGCTAAATAGGGAAACTTTGTTGAATGATATATTAAAAGATCAAAAATTGGGATAGAACACATAGGATGCATGAAACCATATAAACTAGCTGAATGAATTAAACCTAGAATTACATTTAATCAAAGTGGAAGAATTAGATTAAATAGAATTATCAAATATTAAGGTTACCAAAATGGGAAACTTTGTTAGAACAACACTTAGAAAATTTATAAAAATCCAAGATCCTTTAATTGAAAGATTGATTAAAAGATTGATAAAGATGAGAATAATATAAAAGTGATTAGTATAAAAGAATAGAATCATCTAAAAGCTAAAACTTGAATTTGTTGAAAAAGACATTGTTTAAAATTATGAAATTTAGATTCTTCTAAAAGAGAATAAGAACATTTACTTAAAAGTGAAATTTTGGATTATTATGAACTTATAAAATAGGTTAAAGATCTGGAATTTTAAAAATATTTAATAGTAATTGTATATATAAAAATAACAAGCTTAACTAGTAACATTGTTAATGAAACCTAAAATACGAACTAGGAACCTAAAACTCGATTAAACGTGTCTTATGGATTTAATTGGACAAAATTGCAATTTATGGTAAATTATATGTTATTATATGTGTGTTTAGTTCATAAGATGATTAGTATAGACTTGTATAATTTATTTGACTCGTCGGTAACTTAAACGGTCAAAAAATCGGTTTTTTAAACAAAACCGACACAACTATTAGGGACTGTATTAGAACAGCCCCTAAAGTGTTAAAATACCCATGTATAACATAACTTAATACATGAGAAAAGGACAAGATGATAAAACTTAGTCCTAAACGGTTCGTGTTGCAAAAACCGACACGAAAACGTTAAAAAGTTGCTATTTTAAGAAAATATTAACAAAAATGAAAACAATATATTTTCGCAAGTTAACTTGTAAAACTTGACTAATATTTATTTAACAAGTATTTTCTATAATGTAAAAGTTACATTTTACATGAAAAACTAAACGAGTCGTTTTAAGCATAAAACCGACAAAACCGACAAGTTTTGTGCAAAATAAAAGATTAATATTTTCTTAAAAATTTCTAGCAACTGAAACTTAAAATATTTTATTATATTTTAATTGTTTATTAATTAATTTAATTAATTAAATAACAGTTAACGGAAAACCGAACCATGTGTACTCGCTTATGTGCTTATGTGTTTATGTGCTTATGTGTAGATTAGAGTAGGATTAATAAATTAAAAAGAGTTTTGTATAAAAACTAAGATCAAGTTTTTATTAACAAAACGTGTTCTAATATAGGACACGAGATTTTTGGAAAAGCTTCAAGACAGTGAGTTTCTCTATCGAACCCCCCCCTTGTTTTTAAATGAAATCGTTTTTAATGTTTTTTTATAAATGTTTTTGGGGGAAAAGCATATACTTTGTTTATAATATTGATTTCATCAAGATTTTACTTATTAAAGCATTTTATTTTACAAAACGTGTCAAATACGGGATGAGTCTAGTTGGTTAAATAATGGTTAACCCTAGAAAGGGGCACAAAAATATTGGTAGATCTATCGGGGTGACGCCCCCCACTTCCAATCACGTTGGGTTAAAAGTGGGAATATTTTGAGTCTGGTATGTATCGTGTTATCAACTATGATAGTCATACGCATGTTGTATTCTTTGCTCGTCTACAACAACACGATTTGTTTAAGAAATAAAATACTATTGTTTTGTGACATAATGGCGGTAGATCATTGTACACGGGTTTTTATATGATTTGTATGAGGTAATGACGGTAGATTATTACACACGGTATTGATGTTATTATATAATGACGAGAGATCATTATATGGATGTTGCTTTCAATAAAATATATATATATATATATATATATATATATATATATATATATATATATATATGGACTATTTTGTTATAAAGGAAAACTCACCAACACGTTGTGTTGATCGATATTTTTATATGCTTTTCAGGTAAGTAATGGCTTCGTGACAATGGAGGAAAAAAGGCGAACGGTGTTTGAATATGGGAATAAACTTGGATGTGTAATAACCGTGTTTTTATACACGTGTAAACTTTCGTTTTTAATAATAATAAAGTTTCTTTGAAAAGTCAAACTTTGATTATTATTTTACTATATTTTATTATGATTGGCTATCAGCGACTGTCACAACCCGAACGACTTGGTCAAAAGTCTTCCGCTGTTTAAATTAAGGTTTTCGGGGTGTGACATAAAGCTCATTTATTTATCAAGAACGAGCTCGAGCCTTGTATGGGAAAATTGTTTAGGCTCATCAAGCTTTAACGACGCTATTGTATATTTAAGTTTAAGCTCTTTTGGACTTCTATAGTTCTATATATTAATTACATACGTACTACACAGTCAAGCTTTGGGTTGTTCAAGATACTGCACACGAGCTCGAGCCGAGATTAGGTTTGTTAAGGTTTTATTAAAAATATATAAAAATAATACAAATCTATATAAATTAATTAATAAATAATAAACAAGCTGAGCTCGAGCTTGAAAAGCCGACTCAAGAGCTCGAAACAAGTTGAGTTCGAGATCATGTAAGTCAACGAGTCAAGCTCGAGCCCTGGCTAGACTCGCCTAGCTTACATAATTAGTCTTGGCTAATGGATTAATGAATCGAACGAACAAGAATACATTCATTTTCTTTGTTTGTTTTCTTTGTTCATTTATGTTGTGTTAATATGAACAAACAAACTTGATCACATTAAGATAACGACAAGCATGAACAAGAATAAGAATATTGAATAAGGTGAATCAAATAACTCGATTACCAAAAACATCAGACACAAGAATCACGGCAATTTTCGAGTCAAGCTTGCCGGAAACGTAGGCATTGAGTGATGCAATTTGCACGACTTCACCGGATTCTTCGCCTCTTTGGATTACCGGAGGATTTCTGCAGCACTCGGGTCCAGACATTGTAGGTACACTTAACAGGTTCTGGAATAAGTGTTGATCTGGTAAACCTTAATAATAATATATAGTGTAGGGAAGCTAGGGATGGGTTAGAATATTTATTGCACATTGCTACCATAAATATTTTCATGTGCTTCAAAATTATCATACACGTTTTAGATTTTCATATCATGATCTAGGAGTTAATTAACTCGCGGGTTACATCATGGGTGACGAAAATAACATAAAATGCCGTCCGAAAAGATTAGACCACAAGATCTTGAAAATCTTCTCAACCATCTGCATCACTCCTTTATTGCATAATTAAAGTTTTACAGATTGAATTATTATTTGTTTATAAGCACACGCCAAACCAATCCACAAGATCTTGATGAGCCTCTTCTGCACATTTAACTTGTGCTTCATTTTCGTCTTTATATCTAGCGGTCCAACCATGTGCCACACCAGGATATATTATACGAACTGTTTTGAGATAAGTTTTACATCAATCGACTCATATCCTCCTTCCTATCAAAAGCCTTAAAAAGTTACTTTGAAATATGGAAAAAACTTAACGGAGTTAAGTCGTGGTCCAATGAAAACAAAAAGCATGAAAGGTGGGACCAGTGGTTTCAATTTTCTGATGTGGGATTGTTATCGGTCAACCTCAAAATGGTGGGATTATTAAATCCAACTTTTGCTTTTTTAATTCAACTTTGAAATTATATCCTAATCAAACTTAATGATGACTGATGTGAAAGTCAGAGAACTAGAGTGCAAAACAAGTATTTCATTTATATGACAATAATAAAACATACATCATATTATATTAGAGTTGCAAAATCATAACCGGTTACAAACCGAAACCGGCTAATAACCGGTATAGTAGAAACGTTTAGAAACCGATGGTTAGGATTCGGTTATACATATTTGAGCTCGAATCGTTTTTAAACCGGAACCTGGTAACTTTAATAGTTTAGTAACCGAAAACCCATAAACTGGTTTGGTCAACAAGTGGACCTAGAGTTATACATAAACGAACCTACGGGTTGGGCCGGTTTGGAAACCGGTTTGGTCCAAACCGGTTTTGGGTTGTAATCAGGTCGGTCTCGAAACCAATTTACCGGTTTTTTAACATCTCTAAGTAGGCCCGACGGATGAGAGCGTTTTGGCTTGGCAGTTCTGAGTGACCAAACAGATCAGTTTAGCATTATGACGTGTTCAATGGGTCCGAATCAGGTTTTGACTGGCTCAGAACATGATTCCTAGCCAAGACGGTTTAAATTTGAAGTTAAACGGATGTTTGTTTATCAAATCAAGAGCAAGTTTGAACAACACCACTTCCTCATGAAAGCTATGCCACCACTAAAGATTATCGAGATGAGATATATTCTCGGTGTTACAAGATTAGGGGGTGATCCTTAGACTAATCTTGCGTAAGTGCATTGACCTAGTTGTCGTATTCATAAAATCTAGAGGTTTTTAAGTTAGTTTTCTCCTAGTTAATTACAATAAGTTTAGTCGGTTTATAAATTTATAAGTAGGTTTATTGTGTTGGTAATTACGGATTGTGTTCACAAGATGGTGAATATAGAAGGACCTAAATTATCGTGTTGGTCAAGTTGGTTTAGTTTTCTAATTGTAATACGATTATCATGGTAATGTCTTACTCACCAAGTTAGGGTTAGATTATAAATATGGGCCTGGTTAGGGGCTTTAAATGTTGTAACGAGTTTTTAAGTCAGTTTTCTCTTGCAATAATAAAGTGGTTGATCGTATGCCTTGATATTGTTAAAAAACGGACACCCAAACCGGCCCACGTCAGACCGTCCCAAGCCTAGCAAGTAGGTTTATTTAAACAATCGTTTAGACTAATCTAATATATTGATTGTTATCAAAATCCAGAATACACGATCACAAGGGTTTGAGGCATCATCATCATCATGTCAGACTATTTACCACTTGAAATCCAATACATAATCTTGAAACTGCTTCCTGTTAAATCACTCATCCAGTTCCGGTCCGTCTCGAAGACCTGGAAGTCTTGGATCGACAGTTCTGATTTCGTTAAAACCTTTACCCGCCAGCAGTCACAGACTCAACACAATGTGTTCATTAGTTATAAGGCTGCATGCTACGTTGATAACGCTACAACTCGTTACAAACCAACATTCATCTCAATCCTTGATGATGACTCGTTCCCACTCAACCGAGTTTCCTTCGGCCCCCACCCTCGACCTGCCTCTTCGCTTCACCTTGGTCTAAAAGTTATTGGCTGCTCTCATGGGTTGGTGTGTTTGTTCTCTTTTATTACAACTCATGTTGTATGGGGCACTGCGGTAATCTGGAACCCGTGTATTAGACGGGCGTTTCAGATTGATGTGCCTAAACCCGACCCCATTAGGCACATTATGTGTAACACGGTTTTAGGTTTTGGGGTTTGTCGTGTGACTAATGATCCCAAGATTGTCAAGATTTGTTACAACGTTGTTGGAGAATTAGAAGATATTGTCGACTTGTTTACGTTAAGCACGAGGGCATGGAGAAGACTAAGCGAAAGTAATAAACTCCCTCGTAAATCCATTCGATTTAACTTTTCAGGTGCTAACAGAAGTTATTCGGAAGTTATAGATGGGTTCGTTTATTGGCTTGCTATTGATGAGATGACCGAGGATGACGAATGTTGTTGGTTGATTATTTCTTTTGATACGACTAAGTGAAGAATTTGGGGAGGTAAACCTGTTTATTGGCTTGCTATTGATGAGATGACCGAGGATGACGAATGTTGTTGGTTGATTATTTCTTTTGATACGACAAGTGAAGAATTTGGGGAGGTAAACCTCCCAAATAGGTTAGCTCGGTCTCAACACAATCTTCGCATGTCTAAGCTAAGGGAGTCCCTTGTTCTTTTAGAACATGAATACGAGCCAGATAGATCGGTGTACAATGTGTGGATGATGGAGGGTGGTACTGGTTTATTTACACAACTATACACGTTTAATGTTAACACGCCCGGTGAAGTGACGGTATTGGGATTCAGACAAACAGGTGATGCTATAATGGAAATTACAGTCGATGAGCGTGCAGAACTTGTTGTTTACGAGCGGCACTCAAAGCAGATTAATAACCTTGGATTTTATGGTTCCCGCTGTTCGTTTTTATGCATCCGTACGTGGAAACATTGTGTCTTCATGATCGGCCGGATCTTACATACTAAGGCGGTAAGCGGTTCGAGATAATTTAGTTTGATATGCTCTTTGCTTTGGATGTTATTGGAAATTTGACTTTATTTTATGGACTTATTTGAGTGTGAAATTATGTTGATAGTATATTGATTTATGTGGCCATAAACTACGGGATTTAAAAACGTATATGAAACCGATCGAACTGTTTAAACTGAAGTAAGTCGGCCAATTTGAAAACCCAACAGCCCGTTTAACGGTTTAATAGTTCGGTCCTGTGAAAAATTTGGAACCGGGATATTAATATTTTTTATTTGTGAAGACCCACCCGGCCCGAGAACTAAGAATATCAATATTTTAAGACCGATGACTGGATCATCGGGTATACGGTCTTTAGGGCAGACCGAAACCGAATTTTCATATACTGTTCACGGGTTGAATTCAAGGGATGAAATGTATCCGTGAAATCATATATAGGCGACAAACACGAAATCCATATCAAGATCTAGGAATTAACTCACGGGTTCAATCACTCATAATGGGGTGACAAAAATAAAAATGCCGTTCGAAATAAAAAAAATATGCAAAGAGTTCAACATTAGACCTTAATATCTTCAAACACACTTTATTTAGTTATTAAGGAACTCCTCAAACATCTGCATCACTCCTTTATTACATAATTAAAGTTTTACGGACTGAATTATTTGTTTAAAAACACTTCCCGAACCAATCCACGAGATCTTGATGAGCCTCTTCTGCACATTTCACTTCCGCTTCAACATCGTCTTTATATCTAACGGTCCAACCATGTGCCACACCAGGATATATTTTTACAAAGTTATTAACCTGCGTACGCGTAAAACATACCATGTAAGCAGTATTCGGATGTACCTTTTTTTAAATGATTATGTTATACTAAATAAATAATCAAAATTATTATTCTACATTGGCTAAAAATATTACCTTATTTGTAACTAGCGCAGCCTCGAATTCTTTGACGAGTTCTGGTGGAGATCGTTGGTCGATCTCGGCACCGAGTATCCCTATTGGAATCTTAACCCCTAATATCATCATACCATTAAAAAATCAATAAATGTCAATGTCATAAATTAATAATCCAAAACGGTTAACAAAAATAACCACCCCCCCCCCCCCAAAAAAAAAGAAGAAAGAAAAAGGAAAGCCTACACTGATAGAAACTACACAAATTGATTAAGAAAATGCTGCAAAAACATAACCTAAAAGACAATGGACCGTCTTGTTGACAAATACTAGGTTTTATTCTTCAAAAAGTAAAACACGGGCTATTTTCAAGAACCGGTAGATTATGATTAATGTCGTGGAATAAAGCATACCCTTGATATCATCTAAAGTGACAAATGAAGGATGCAAGAGTGCAGCAACTTCTATTTCAGCTTCCTTTGCTAGCTCTACCACCACCTTAGCTATTAAAATTAAATAAAAAAAAAACAATTAATTTAATTGATTCAGCCAATTATTATTCAAGTAGTAATATTAAACACCAACCAATTTAAAGTCTTACCGCCCCAACAAAAACCTGCAGCGCCAATTTTAGTTTCACCCTTATCTTTGAGAGCCTTTATAACTGGTTTAGCAAGTTCAACTGCTGGCTCCTATAAAAAAGTACAAATGGTATTTAAGTTTTTATAAAAATATTCAAGCAGTTTTAATGAATTTAACTGAGGATTTGAAAAAGAAAAAATCTAACAGGTGCATGGTTTTGAAGCCATTCTGCTATGTTAGCTCCTGGAGTCAACGGGTCGCCATGGAAGAAATCAGGAGCAACGACATAATATCCAGCAGATGCAATTTTGTCTGCAAGTTGCCTGCAAAGTTACATAAAGTGTTAAACACTATATACATTATTTAAATGCACATTTCAGATTTAGAAACAAACTTTGAATTCTGAAAGTCAAAATGCATATTCCTTTTACAAAACAACAACCAGATTTATTTGATTTTACTATTTTAGTAGATGCAAGTAATAGGGGCGTGCATGGTTCGGTTTGGGTCGGTTTCGGGCTATAAAACCAAACACCAAAACTTCGGTTTTTGAATTTTTGAAAGCCGTTCGGTTTCGGTTTTTCGGTTTTCGATTGGGGTTTGGTTCGGTCTCATTCGGTTTTGTCGTTTGAGCTTGAAAAAACTGACCCGAAAAAAAGAAATTTGGTCCAAAATAATGAATTTGGGCCTAAAATTAAATCAATTTTGTTAATTAATTACTAACTGAGTATCATACATTTGGGCTAAATTATTTAAGTTACATATTTAGCAAATCCTTATAAATTACTTAAAATAAAAAACAAAAATCTATCAATTCGGTTCGGTTTTTGTTTCGTATTGTTTTTTTTTCGGTTTCATGCACACCCCTAGCAAGTATACAGCTACACTATTGTTTACAAACAAATCAATATCCAGTTTAATTTTATAAAAAAAAATGGTTCAGATAATCAAAATAAGTTGAAGATATAATACCTCAGTTTTGGAGCTCCATATCCTTCACAAAAAATAGCAAAAAAAAAGGAAAAACAAACAAATTAGAACAAGATGATCTTCAGATGATAAAATATAATATTAATCTAAGCGTTGACTTTGAAAAATAGATAAGTTTTTTTTACAAATTAAAACCCAATTTGTTTCAATCCACACAAGCTACTTATCATCAAATACAATCAATCCAGATAATAATAATAATAATAATAATAATAATAAATAGATTACCAAAAACATCAGTAACAAGAAGCACGGCGGTTTTGGAATCAGGGTTGCCGGAGACATATGAATTAAGAGATGCAATTTGCAGGACTTCACCGGATTCACCGCCGGAGGAGGCTGCCGGAGGGTTTTCACAGCACTGAGGACCAGACATGTTGTGGAGTTAAGTTACAAGTGTTTTGTTTTGGTCAACCCAACAAGGATTTTAGGGAAACTAGTGGTTGTCACTGGAAGGTTTTGTTACACTTTGGTACCCTAGTGAATATTATGTGTTTTAAGTTGAGGTGTCAATTCTTGACATGACCCGAAACCCGACAAGAACCTAATACGAAAAAAATATAGATTTTGGGTCGGCTGACACAACTTGTTTTCGTAAACAGGTCAACCCGAACCTGACACGTTTAAAAAATAGGTCAACCTAACCTGGCCATTAAAAGTGGGTTGACTTGTTAACCCGTTTAACATTTTTAGAGAAGTTAATATTTTGATTTTTAATATAAGAAGTTTTAAAGTTTAAAGTTAAATATTTAGATTTTTAATTTTTTCTATGTTTGTTAACTTTTAAAAGTAAAACTAATTTCGTTTTACACAATTTTTATTTACTTTTTACTTTCAACGTTTTCATTTTATTAGTTCTAACTATATGTTCTCTGGTTATTTCATTCGTTTGTTCTTATCTTGAGCAAAATATGTGAACATAAGTTTGTTAATTGGGAATGAATGATAAATACGCAAAAATAATTAGATTTATCACAAATTATTAACAAATTTATATATGAATAAGAATAATTATTTTTTATTAATTTATTATTAATCAATAGATATTATTCATATTCGTATATGAGCGTAAAATGGGTTGACCCGAAATACAACCTGAACATGACACGAATTTATGGGCCGACACGACACAGATACAAATATGGGTTGGGTTAGGATTAAAGAATCTCAACACGCTAACCCGTCAACCCGCCAACTCGACACGATTGACACCCCTAGTTTTAAATCATATACATAGGTATAGGTATGGACCCGTTAATATTCTACTAGCCTATTGGAAATCTGGATAAGGTAAATCGACAGCTTGTGCTGAGTGGGTGACCTGAAAGAGGTTGTTATAGAAATTTAGTAGAAGTAAGATTTGAATATGAGACAGGTGTTTATTGTTATTACATTTACATGTTTAAAGTGCCATTTGAAGATTAAGATTTGTTATATTGATGCACGTAGTTATGTGATTTTAGGATTTGATGAAAATGATTGGGGATTTGGTATGTGGAGATGATGACTGATGGTGTCAATTTGGTTTTTAGATGGTTTAGAGATTATAGATGGGCGAGAACTGGTTTTTTAGTTTTTATTTACCGGTCATAAAAGACTGATGAAAGAGATAAGTTATGTACAATGGTTTTGGACGTTACGAGTATGAGCAACATGTTCGTTTGGACGTAAGTGACTGATGAAAGAGATAAGTTATGCACCGTCCTCCAATCGAAAAGTGTTTTTTTTTCATAAGGACAGATGTATGAGCAACGTGTTTTCAAATATTACTTGAATGGAGTAGGTTGAGAAGTCTCCCAAAACGGATCTATCCATTTCCAACGATCTCTAGAAAAGGAGATATTTACCGATTACAACAAACTTGAACAAGCCCACCATTCATTTTAGTTCCTATAGCCCGGTAACTCCTTTAGCCCGAGTTATTTATAGACTTCTTGGACCATTTGGTTTGCAACATTTCTTTTGGAAGAAAATAAAATTTATCAAACGTACGAATTTGAATAGAAATGGTTAAAGAGGTGATCTTAAGTTTGAATAGTTAAGAGTAGATATGCATAAATCGGGTTTTTCAAATGCCTGGTTCCGGGTTTAACCGGGGATTGGAAAATCGGGTATTAGCAATATCTTGGTCGGGTCTGGGTATTGCCTCTAAAACCCATACCCTGTGTATCAGGTTCGGGTCGGGTATAGAACTGGGTATTCTAAAACCGGGTATTTGAATACCCTATTTCCAGGTATTGAAAAAACCCAAAAATTTGGTTTTTCCGGATATTTTTCAAGTATTTTTCGGGTATTTGAAACCCAGTTTCGGGTATGGAACCAGCTCGGGTTTTCAGGTATTACCGGGTACAATTCGAGTCCAATTTGGATACGAGTTTTAATACTGAAATGCATACCCTATCCGTACCCTACGGGTAGGGTCGGGTATTAAAAGCCCGAGTATAAAGAGAACCGGTTCCCGGTCTCTTTTTCGGGTTCTGGTTTTTTGTGCACCTATAGTTAAGAGGCTATTACCTATTAACCATTAAAAGGTTATGAACAATTAATTAAGAGATAGATCCAAACATCTCCTAAACTTATCTACACACCCTTTTACTTAAATTTAAAGAAAGTTAGTTGGGTGAAAGTGGGCTGGGCCGTTTAGGAAAGTGGATTGAATGATGGATGGGACATTGGGACGGACCAACGCGCATGCGAGTGGATAAAACCTGATAGGTTAGTTCTAATTCTAAACGAATATAACTAATTGAAGTGCATACCTTTAAACGATCACTTAAATACGAAACAATAAAAAGTGACAATGAACTTTTTCTTTTTGAATAGTATATGAAGTGAACTTCTATAAAAAGTATATTTATGATAATACTATTATAGTTAAAAATATTTTTTTCATTAACAGTTAAATAATTATATAAACTTTTCGAGAATATGTAAAATTTGGCATGGACGAGGGACTCTGGACACAATCATTTATGCTTACGGATATAGGTGTAAACGAATTAAGCCGACTCAAACCTTCAGACCTTAAAGTGAGAAAACACGTTATAACAAAAAAACAAATACCATTGAGACAAATGTCTTTGTGATCATTCCAGCCATTTAAACCCAAAGACCAAATGATATTATAATTAACATTTAAAACTATTAAGTGTATTTTATGAAGAACGGGCGAGAATATCAAGATGTAAGGGAACTGGGAAAACATGAATATCTCTCTCCCCCGGTACCATTGTTAAAAGATTCAGGAAATTCGGCTGGTGATTCCCCCACACCATCCAATTTCAGGCCAAATAAATAAAAAGTAAAAAAATAAACTATAGTTTCTACTAGTTACCAAATATATAAGTCCTGTCTGGATATTCCATAGAAAGGTATAATTTGTAATCCTAACTCAAAGCTGTAAATGAAAATTTTGGTACATAATTAAAGATACATACCTTTTGGCTTTTGGTCGCCATAAAATACAAATCATGCCAAACATAAAATGATGGGTGCTTTATTTTGTCAAAAGAGTTTTTAAGACTTTATCATTATCCATATCCTACATTCTGGGATTTTCCAACAAAAATATGATGATGTTTTTTTTCCTTTTTTATATTATCTTTTACATAAGTAGTTGCCACTTGCAATAACATGCATATATATAAACTCGGGATCTTCTTGAGCTCCACAATTTTTCTTTCTTTTCAAAAAAGAAGGCTAAAGCCTTTTATGCTATAATGTTGGTTGCGCTTTGGAGGTTGTGGAAGGCCCGAAATGAGGTAATCCATGACGGGGCGGTCATTCGGGCGGCGAGCTTAGTGGAGGAAATCAAGGTGATGAGTTTCATTTGGGTACGTAATAGAGCGAAACTCACTTTTGTTACTTGGGAGGGTTGGAATGATTTTAGTTTCTAAGATGGATAATTGTATAGCGGTGGAGGGAGATAGTTATCTCATGTATCTAAAAACTGTAATTGTTCGGCTAGCGTCTAGCTAGTATTTCTAATTGATATTTTGTTGGTCTTTCAAAAAAAAATATATATATATATATATATAATCATGGATTAATCAAGTCACTAATTACAATGGGTTGGATAAACTAACCAATGTGTAAAATTTACCCTATAACTATTAAATACAACTTATGCGCTAATCACCTTCTAAACATAATTTACACAACTACTAAGTTTCTCTAAGCACATTGATAGTTATTTAGGTGACGAGACCTTAAAAAAAACAATGTACAACAGGCAAATTAGTATATTCCAACTCGTAATTTACGTTTAACTATTGTGTAGTTCTATAGTAGTGTGTTAGACTAATATATGTAACATTACTGTTTTAGAATGTGATCAAATTGTTTTACGAGTGTAAAGTTTGTAATGAAGCTAAGAAGAGTACAATTATATATTCATCAACACGATAATAATATATATTGTATCATTTTAAAAATACTCCAAATATTTATGAGAGATTAATTTTGTATAGTTTCCAACTTTAAAAGATGTTTTGTTCGATTTAACTATATTTATTAGTTACGTGGGTCAATTTTAGGTAGTTAAAAAAGATTATCTTTATATTGAACTAATCAACACTATTATTTTATATTTAGATCGATAATAATACTTTATAGTTACATATACATAGTGTTCCACACACTTACGCCACCTATTTCAACTCCACCAACTCACTAATTTAATGTCAAATAGTTTTTTAGTCATTTACTAATGTTAATTCTTCCTGCTACATATTTCAACAACAATAACTTATTGTCATATTATAAAGTTTAG
The DNA here is from genome assembly GCF_021521415.1 of Bidens hawaiensis. Classification (NCBI taxonomy): domain Eukaryota; kingdom Viridiplantae; phylum Streptophyta; class Magnoliopsida; order Asterales; family Asteraceae; genus Bidens; species Bidens hawaiensis. The sequence goes on along the minus strand of NW_027496282.1, from coordinate 182,847 downwards.
AAATAGAATCACAACCAATAAGTCAATCAATTTGAAGGGGATCCTTGCATTTGTGTTTATTTACTCTAAACGAAGCTCATGGATAGCTTGAATTAACGGTCTTTCATTAATTATTTGATTACATATGTCACACATGTAATGTAGATAAGATAAATTTTCAAATACATAACAAGAAATTTTGTGAGGTGGGCTACTGACTAAATTCATCATACACTCGTCTTTTAATTTGGGAAAGACCATCATCTAAGGTCAACTCCCGTGAACACTCGTCTAACGGCATGACTGTGTGATGAGATAAAATTTGTTCAGTTTAAAAATCCAAATAACATATGATTTTAACCCAAGTTAGCTATGCATCACAAGAAATTTAATTATATAGTGTTTAATTTGCTAATTTCTTTCATCCCTCGAGTCCACTTGTGATGCATAGCTCACTTGGGTTAGAATAATATTAGTATTTTCATGATTAATCTTAAAGAATAATATGTTCTTTTAATTATTACTTTTTTACAAATAACATATTATCAAAATACATTGAATGGTCTTGAAGGTCGGCCTAGTGACAAAAGGCATGTCCTTCTTTAATGAAGACGCGTGTTTGATTTTCATTTGGTCAGTTTGAATGACATATGGGTGAAGGGACAAATCAGGGTTTTAATCCCGGGTTTGAACCCAACAGAAGGGGCAAGGGTTTAAAGATTTCATCCGGTTCCCGCACATCAGGGGGCGGTCTCACAACGGTCGAAGAGTTGACCTTGAAAATAGCCAAAAAAAAATAGATTTACACAGTGAGATTTTTTTGTCATTAAAAAAATCAAGATACATTAAGCTCTCCAACTCATACAAATCCAGCCGACTTCCAGTAATGTAGTACAGTTGTCTTGGAGCCTATTTGTCAATGTATTTAAAAAAAGAAAAAAAAATTGAATTGTTCTCTTATCATTTAACCGAATATTTAAAGAAAACAAGGCCTGGTCAATTTTCTAAAACAGTATCCAATGTGGTATGTGTGCAGATAAATAACATTATAACATTGAACAAATTGTATTGTTCTCATCACTATATGTTTTCTCGTAACTAAGTTTTATCTTAGTTTGTTATATCTTTTTAATGATTTGAGGATACTCTCCTACATGTAATTATTAAATATATGTATAGAGGGGCATTCATATCATAATAAACAATTGTGAGACATGTAATTTGATATAATTGGCGTGTATATAGTTCCTTGAATATGATGTATAAGAAAGTTACGCAATTATTATATTTTTTTTCTCTATGGGTACCTATATACACCATGTACAGTTGTATCATGTGGTTTTTGTAAATCTTAGTATACTATTGATTCTAAAATAAGTATGATCCATTTAGAGGTTAATGAATGGCTCGTGAGAAACCAGAAATTTGTTTGTTTTTCACTAGATTAAGGAAAAACATAATACTTTTTTGGACATATGTTACATATAAAAATACACTCACATGACAACATTCATAAATGATATAATATTATATTATATTAGAATCTCGTGTATCACACGAGTTGAATAATGAAAACGATATAATTCAAAAATCTAAAAATATTTCTTATAACTAAAATTACGTATTATGTAAAACAATGAAAAGTAAAAGTCACGAATTTTGGATTTTTCAAATTTTCAAGAATAAAAGAATAAAAATTGTGAGGAGGTATAGAAATGCGACTATTAGAAGAGGAAAATATTTTAGTAAATCTTGCTAACGTGAGATTACTTAAAGAACCGTTGTTGAAAATTTACTACAATTGAATATACGCGGTAAAGACTTACAATTAAAGATTATATTAAATATTAATAATAAAATAATTGAATTGCTAATGACAGATTAAACACCCATTGAAAATAGACAAATCAAATCAAAAGTACTTAGTTAAAACCTTAAAAGTGAAATAAGTCAATCTTATGACTTCAGATGGGTCCTAAAGTAATCTTACAAAATTAATTGTATAATAAATTTATAATATGTATTTCGGTACGTATATAGTATATATACACTTGTTATTGTCTGTACATCACAAATAAACCCTCTAATTAACTTTCTTAGCATGTATTATATTTTGTTGATTTGTATCATGAGTTTTGATAATTTCATGAATCATTAGAACTTGATACATCAACTTCAATATGTTGTATGTGTTACATGAGTAGACGCCGATGCGAAGTTAATTTACTTTGCAAAGCGTAAAAAGTAGGAAATAATCACACAACACATGTATATAATTACTCTACGCTATATGCTCAACACGTATGTTGGTCCCGAAATGATGAATAGACAATTAATGATCTCAAAATATGAGATTAAAACTATAACACACTTTGAGATGCCGAATAGATGTACATATGATACTAAGTTTGTATTTAAATATCGAATGATGTTACAATGTAGAATATTTGACATAACAAACACAAAGTATTAGATGAGTGGTCCAGACACTTGGTTTGCCAAAGTCGAATGACTTATACTTTAAATAGGTGAACTTTCCGATCAAATTGAGGATGTGCAACAAATATGACTAGTCGTTTTTTCTGTAGTAGTTCAGTCTAATTTCTTTATCTTCTTAAACATTCTCTAATGCATACAACCCACTTAGGTATTGTGTTAGATCTTCTAGAATATTGAGACTTTATTAGGTGGAAGAGATTATTTTAAATGATTCTTATATAGCTTTGATCCATACAAACCATATAATATATATGAGGGAGCAATTCTAATAATGAGGGAAGAGTGTTAATTGACAATCCACCAACAAATGAAAGTGAAAACACAAAATTGACACACTTCTAAATGGGGAAAAGTAGGAGGGATAAGATGGTCCATAGGTATGTGGCTGTGGCCTGTGGGTTGGAAGCCATAAAGGCCTAAAGGTAACCCATGCTTACCAACCAAGATACAATCATCAAAGGATAAAAAGTTATGGTAACATCAACCAACAACTCAAAATTTGATGTTTTATATCATTCCATATCCAAATTCCAAAGTGGTGTGATTTGGAGGGTTATTTAGGAGAAAGAAAATATATATCATAAGTCTTCTAGTAGAACTTGTATATTTATGAATATAACTTTATGTGAATGAATCATGTAAACCGAGACTTTATATTTAGACTGTTCGTTGCGGATTAACAATAGGGGCACCATTACCACCACGTCTCCATTGTGCTACCCCCTTTGCCCCTTCGAGCATGAATTCCCCCCCCCCCCCTATTGTTCCTCTAGCATGATGTTTGGTGACCCTCCACCTGCAATAGTGTTGCTGACGATCGGAATGGTGACGCCACCATCGTTAGCCCACGACTATTAGCCGTAGGACATCATATGTGAGATGGTTTAACATAAAGTTGAACAAAAGCTAAACTTCTCCAAGTAACTTTTAGTATTATCAAGTGAGAATTTTATGATGGGGATACTAGTAGGTTTAAGTCAACCCATGATGTATAGAAGCATATAGAGCCTATTTATGTTGATACCTTGAGTTTATAAAGTGGTCACCAACATGTGTAGTGTTTCCCACCTAAAGGTAGCATTTAGGTCCTTTTAGCATGTCACAGGAGCAAGTATCAATTGTTTCTTTAAAAAAATTGTTTCTTTCTTTTGATGTCATCAATAGAACATACTTAAATTTAAAGGTGAAGTTGATGCAAGATATTGTAAGCTTAAACCTTAGAAATTGATTTTGTTCCAAAGTTTGAACCTCCTAGGAGATTAAGTGACAAATACTTCAAATCTTGAACACTTTCTAAATTGAGACAATAACCATGTGAATCACCGACCGATAAAAGCTGAAATCTGTATTATGTTAAAGAAAAAAACACAGGTAAGTTCGTCTAAAATAAATCTTAAATTTGGGTACTTGTGATTTATTATTATTATTATTATGGTTTTTTTTCTTTGTTTCTATTCTTTTTTTTTTTTTGAACAACCAATTTTTTTTCCCTATCTTATTTACTCACAACCATTTTATTAAGAATCATACATCTTTAGTGTTTGTTTCTTTGTTTCCATTCTAATAGGATGTGAATTATGATTTTCTTTGTTTTAAAGTTTAAAGGAATAAACTTTCATTTTAGCATAAGTAAACTTTGTTGATAAAGTTGTTTTGAAGAGGCCCACGTGTGGGGTCAATGCATTAACTACCATCAGCAGGTTTATGGATATGACTTTTAACTTTATGCAAGAAAGGGTCAACTAACTTCATTCAAGTTCTTTGGTTTTTTCATTATAAATTAAAATCAAATTCTAATCTTATAAAGTATAAACATGCAAATACATCCTATGTTTTTACACCAGTTTATATCATGGGCTTGGTAACCAAGAAACAGAGTCTTTTAATTATCTAAAGGTTTTAATAATCTAAATGTTCTAGATTCAAGTCTTAGAAATCGAAATCATCGATAAAAAAAACTCTCTTCTCTCTATTATTTTCTTTTAAATTTGACACTATAATCATGATGAAAAGAATAACCAGAAAGATTCCTTTTACAAAGATATAACATTTTTACTGGGAATTGATTAATTCAGAAGTTTTTTTCCATAACCTTTAATATTATATAATCAAATCAAATTCACCCTTAGCACCTCCAATAACTCACCATACACATCAATGAAAAGATATTAATACTTATACAATTTAAAAAAAAAGAAAAAGAAAGGTGGGGTGTGATTCACACAACACAAGATAATAATACCATATACTTGTGTAGTTAAATGATTATGGACCCTTAAAGCAAATAAAAAAGTTAATTCTAAAGAAACAATCCACCAACTCTAGTATGGATGTGACATTTTCTCTTCCCACCTCTCATTCTCATTCTCATCCACCAACCCCAAACCCCACTACCAAACTTCCCCCAACTCCAAAAGCTCACCACCTAATCATACCCACCACCTTTAAATTCTATGCCAAAATTTCCATTGCTTCATGTTGATAAATTCTCAAATATAGCATTATCCTATTCATTGATGTTAATTAACCTAACTTATCCCAATCTACATTTTGTTCTTTCTAATTCAATACTAACTTATACCAAAAGTCTTTTTCAGACAGGCAATTAATTTAATTTATTAACTTCAATAGAAAAAAAATACTTAATTATGTAAATTTCACATAGACGGTGTTGTATTCCTACACATTAATGCCCCGAAGTCTTTCAACTAACGAACATAAGCCTAGAACCTCTCTATAACATTGGGGGTTAGCATGAGTGATGATTCTGTGATAAGGATTAGGCTAAAAGCATGTCGGTTGGGAGAAACAAGTTGGGTAAAAACAATTTGTAGCAAAAAAACCTAAGAAAAACAACGTAAAATGATTTGGTCTTACTTAAAAAATGTGACATTTTAAACGATAAAGCACTTAGGTTCAATGTTGATCTTGAGTTCCAAACGTTACGTGTTACTATTCAAATCAAGGTAACCGTCTAAATCAACTTGACTTTTCTTGCTTTTCAAGCTTGGTTAAGCTAATCAGAAAGATCTGATTCTTGAAGTTATGACTTCTCACACTAAATAAAAAGAACGATGTTATTAAGAAAAGTTGATAACATACCTAATCTTTAGAGGTGTCTTATCACCCCAACTTTCTTCATAGATACGGCTGTGTAGACGTCTATTTCATCTTTTGTTACATAGCGGACATTTCTTGTAGTTGAACCTGACTCGTTTCTTAAACGACAATGCTAATTACCTTTAATGGCAATTATTTATTTTACTTTCTATTTAAAAAAGAAAGATCGGATGTTTATGGTAATCTTTCTAGTATTTTGTGTTCTTTTTTTTTGATTTTTTTTTTTTTTAAATATAATAGGATGATACAATATTAAGGAACATGATTGGATTATATGGTCTTAAACTCTTAGCTTGTTCCAATTGATTTAATGTGCAAAATAACTCAAAAAGATATACCAAAATCCACAATAGGTCCCTTCTAATATTTTCTCCCTATCATAATTGCAAAAGAACAAAATTTCGAATATTGATGCTGGTCCCTAAATGTCATAAATTCATTCAATACTTTTATAGTTTTATTCAAGCATTCTTTCTAATCTGACATTATTTGATTCACACCCCACATATCAAATATGACCTTATTAAGCAATTACTTGTGTATCTAAGATTTTGTTTTCAAAATACTCCTCGACCCTTAGTGCGGCAATTGTTGACACGACCCGAACCTGACACGAAAAAAAACAAAGTTTTGGGTCTACCAATATGACCCGTTTAAAAAAACGGATTGGGTTTGGTTGACCCGTATTAAAACATGTTGACCCGTTAACACATTTAATTATTTAAATAAAACCTTTTATAATTATATTATCATTTGTGTTTTTTCCGTTCTCCGCTATTTTGAAGATACACTTGTAATTTCCAATTCAAGTTACTCATTTATAACCGAATCTATATCATATCAAATTTGTTTTTAATTTCTTTAATTGGTCGTGTTTGGAATAACCCGAATTATGTGTGTGCGGGTTAAGGTTGAAACCTCTAGCACGAATAATAATATGGGTCAGGTTCGGTTTACACATTTCAACCCGTCATCCTATAACCCGTTAACCCACTAACCCAACATATTTTACTTCTAATAAAGTCACTTTCTATTATATAAATACTTAAATTATCTAGTCAACGTGCTGTTTAGCGTCATCCATGATACATGTCCTGGGATCTGTAATATTTAATATTATGGAGACTAAACCCAATAGTTATTAATAAGATATAATCTCTTGTCTTAAAGTCCTGTTTTTTATTTGTTATTTTTATTAATAATTATACAAACACCATCCATTTGGAAGCTTTGTTCGATGAAAAGTAACTTACAAACCCAATAAAAACATGTGTGTAAGTCCAAATTTCTTTGTGTTAACTTTTATAATTTATTAATGATGATTTGAAAGTTTTAAAGATATTATTTTTATATCTAGTTTATGCAATTATGCAACATATCTTAAGTTGTACACAACTCTTAAGGTGGTGGTGTGACAACACTATGCTCCCTATACAAAATGACAAAACGACATTTTTATGTTATGTATGTGCTCACAATGTCATTTCTTATTTCATGAATTCGTCATATTGTTTTTATTTTCCTTATTTTATATATTTGTTCGATATAAGAAGGTTGAAGCAAATAACAATAATACTAATACAAATATTTTATAGATAAGAGAGTGACAAAACTTGAACTTTTTGGTTGATTGTGATCATAAATCTTTTTATTTGAAGAAAATTAAGAGGTCAAGCTTTGTTTTTCACGTAATATTTTCGACAAGTTTTGTTGATCAGACATCAACAGACCTCCTTAACCCCTTGATCCATCCGATTAGATAAAGTTTTCATTGTTAAACAACCTAATATTAATAGCTATTTTTATATATATGGAACTAGATATGATTAGAATACAAAATTACGTATGTCACTAAAATGCAAGTTTTTAATATTAATAGCTATTTTTATATATATGGAACTACATACATTTTTAACGCATAATGAACAATAATCTTCAAGTATAATTCACGAAAATATGCAAATGGGATGTATCAATCGACTCTTTTAATTATAAGGATACTAGTAATCTATTGGTTCTTATTAACATTTCGATTAATATATATATATATATATATAAAGAGATTACCCGATGTATTAGGCTTCCGCATTTGTACAGGGTTCGAAAGGGATACATGAATTTAAGACTGGGTGTAGTGGAGCGTTTTACCCACCTAAAAAGACCTAAAAGCGTTCAAGAACACGGCCCCTCAAGGCACTTTTGTTAAAATGAGGTAATGGTTGAAAACGACTCCATCCACTACACTCATTTTTGTTAAAAAGTCTCTATAATAACGTAGTGTTACGTGACACAAAACGTCTTTATAAGATCTCCATCCACTATATAGATAGTATGATATTTACTATTTAGAGTTAGCATCTAAAAGATGAGATCTATATATTTCTGTTATAAGACCATTTTCTGCTGGCCATCTACTTTATATATTTAAGTACTTACTTTTGTCTGCCACCACTTGCACACTTGCTAACCTCTTGCCTTCAACTTTGACTTCATAAATTCAGACCATTTTACACACATAGCCGCCCTTTGCAATCTTCTTTCTTCTTTTACTCTCTCTCATCAAAACATAAACACAAACATAACCAACATATATGTGACATACCTCAATGGCTGTGTCCTTAGGGACCCTGAGATTATGGGAAAGTGTCTTGGAATCAACAAAGAAGTCACAAGATAAGGGTAGTGATCCTATGATATGGGCAATACATCTTTCATCACAGTTAAACTCAGCTGGTGTAACTCTTCCTTCACCAGAATTAGCAAATCTTTTGGTTTCTCACATTTGTTGGGATAATAATAATCCCATTTCTTGGAAGTTTTTGGAGAAAGCTTTGATCTTTAACATAGTTCCACCTTTGCTTGTTCTTTCTCTTCTATCCACCAGGTTAGTTTGATTCTATTCTATTCTTTATATCAAGTTTTGGATCATGGGTTCGTGATTTCATCCTTTTTATGTGTTTCTTGATTGCACTAATTTTGACGTTATTTTACTAATCTCGTGAAAATAACGTTAAAAGTGACGGACGGTTAATCAGGCATCATGTAGTGGCGTTGATAGCCGAAAGACAAGGGTACATGCACCGATCAGCCGGTGTCCCGATGATTGAGTGCTATGTGCCTTATGTCCAAGGCTTGATGCAAAACTACTATCGAGCCGGGCGTCTCACCGGAAGCAGCCTCTCTATCCTTATGGGGTAGAGGTAAGGCTGTCTACATTTTACCCTCCTCAGACCCTACTATAGCTTTGCTATTGGTGGGATATACTGAGTACGATGATGATGATGATGATGATGATGATGATATGTGTTTCTTGATTGTTTTTAATGCTTTTTTATCAATAAAGTTTTGATCTTTTTGTGTTTCTTGATTGTTTTTAATTAAAAGAGGTTAATTCTTGATTATTTTTGCAAAAAGTTTCTATTTATGGAAGGTTAGTTAATGTTCTTGATTTATGGTTTCTTGAAGATCTTGCCATGACTCATGGGCTTATTTGCTTAATGTTCTTGATTTCAACATTGTTATCATCATTATTTTATTAATATTTAGTTTCTACGAGTTGATTCTGATTTGTTTGGATATTAATTATGTGGGACCCTCATGAAACAGTTTCTTTAAATCCAAAAATTTCATTTTTCTTGGATCTTTTTATATAAACTTAATCTAACATTTTTTTTCTCATTTCAAGAACCAAGCCTCCATTGATTCATTTTGAGTTCATTTTTTTAAATGAATTCAACTCTAATTGCAGTGGATCTACATATTTGTTTATATTCATTATTAAGGGCAGTTCAATACATGGAAGATAATCACATTTAGTGGAATATAGAAATAGAAGCAAGTTTATAAAATTAGTTAGAATAATATGCATTTTTTTTTGTCATTTTGTTTGTGTTTTAAGTGGATGAGTACATCTGTGGTTGGTGAGGTGGGGTGGGGTGGGGTGGGGTGGGGTGGGGTGGGGTGGGGTGGTTATCATTATCTTTTATTACCATTACTTTCATCATCATACATGTTACAAAACATATTTATCAAGTACAATACAAAAAGGTAACTAACATTCAAGTAACACACATGATTACTAACTTAGTAACTTGTATGGAATAATGCTAAAATACATTTTGTTACAATTATATTTCTTGGATCTCTTTTCCTAAATTGTTATATAACTTATTATAAACAGGGTTATTCCGATGCGACATACTCAACCTGCAGCATTTCGACTATACATGGAACTCCTAACGCGACACGTGTTTAAACTCAAACCACATGTAGAATTTAAAAACTATGAAATGTAAGTGTTCTTCTAAGCGTACCTAGTTTAAGTTGTTTCTTGTCGATTAACGATTTGTTAATAATGCAGGATCATGAATACAATAGACAATGTTCTTAATCTCTCTCAAATATTCGGCATCAAAGTGAATGATCCTGGCAGCATATTACTAGAATATATAGTTTCGGTTGTTTGGCAGTTAGTTGAGTCAGCATTAGAAGATGAAGGGCTTTTAGAACTTACAAAAGAAAGAAAACATAAATGGAATGTGCTTCAAGATATGGAAGTAGATGGTGCAAAACGGAATGAGATTTTGCAGAGTAAAAATACAGTTATGGCAGTTGAACTTATCGGTCTTTTCCTACAGAACAAAATAACTTCCAGGATTATGTTCTTGGCGCGCCGAAATATGTCAGTATTTAATCCTAATGACACTTTCTATTAATAGTAACATTTAATACATATATTTGAAATTTATGCATATTACTTAATATTATTAGGCCTGCATATTGGAGAAGTTTGATTCAGGATATTGAGGTTCTTGTGGTTAACTCATCAGCATTAAGAAGCTCTAAGGCGATGACACCGGAAATTATGCTTCAGTTAATATCAGATGATCATAAAGTTGTGTGTGACGGGAAAAAAACAAAGTATTTACAAGAAATCCACACGATAATGTCGTCATCTGCTAGTATGTCTCATAAAGTTAGTGGCTCTTCACTGTGGATTCCTCTTGATCTTGCACTTGAAGACGCCATGGATGGTTCACAAGTCGATACAACAAGCGCCATTGAGATTATCACACGTAAGTGACAAATATTCTTTAATAATACATTACACATTCGAATAAAGATTTTATGTACTCTTGTTATAGGTCTTGTAAAGGCTCTTCAAGTCTTACATGGAACCACTTGGCACGAGTGTTTTCTCGGTCTTTGGATGGCGGCTCTTCGTCTAGTTCAAAGGGTTTGTATTTCTCTTAAATTTAATATTTTGTGTTTATGAGTGTATCCAAACAATTTTTTTGTTTGTTTTCAGGAAAGAGATCCTATTGAAGGTCCTATGCCTCGTTTGGATACGCGTTTATGCATGTTATTATCAGTCACAACTCTAGTGGTTTCTGACTTGATTGAGGATGAGGAAAGTATGTCACACAATAATAATAAAGAAAACCGGCGTATGGAGCTGGTTTCAAGCTTGCAGAGTTTAGGTGATTATCAAAGCTTGTTGACTCCGCCTCAGTCGGTGATTCCTGATGCAAATCAGGCTGCTGCAAGAGCATTGATGATCATATCTGGTATTAATGCCGGTAATAGTGCATACTTTGACCCGGTCAACATTAAAGAAATAGCAAATAACATATGTAAGTATTAGTAATATTAATATACATGACCAAATCAGTTTCGAAATTAAACTGTTGTTGTTAACATTATATGTTCATGATTTGCAGCTGGAAACTTGCACCATTTGATAGTCGAGTCTTGCATCGCAAGGAACCTGTTGGACACATCAGCATACTACTGGCCCGGTTACGTGACAGGTCATATTAACCAAATCCCACATGGCGTGCCAGCTCAAGTCCCGGGCTGGTCAACGTTCATGAAAGGCGCACCGATCAATCCAGCCATGTTGAATGCTCTTGTTTCTGAACCTGCTTCAAGGTAACATATATAAATGATTAAATTCAATAACTTTTTAAAAGTTTACGCTAATTATCGGGTTTTAAGACAAAAAGGCGACTGAATTTAAGCTAATGGATTTGATGGAAGCTTAGCAGAGCTTGAGAAGGTTTTCGAGATTGCAGTCAACGGGTCGGATGATGACAAGATATCGGCTGCAACTATTCTTTGTGGTGCATCTTTGAACCGCGGTTGGAATGTGCAGGAGCATAGTGTTTATTTCATTACTAGATTATTATCACCGCCACCGCCTGCAAATTATTCAGGCAGTGATAGTCATCTTATTGCTTATGCACCCATGCTTAATGTCCTTCTTGTTGGCATTGCACCTATTGACTGTGTTCAAATATTTTCTCTACACGGACTCGTAAGTAGTTCATATTAGGATATAACTTTGGTTGGCAAATGTGGCCCATTGGGTTGAATGAGTTGTATTGAAATGTATATAATGGGTCAGAATGGGTCAAACTAAAAAACGAAAATGATTGAAACGGGTCAAAACGGGTTGAAATTTCTCAAGTATTTTTTTTTGGAACGAGAAAACGGATGAAACTTTTTAGTACTTTTACTTTTTTATTTATATTTCGAGTTATGATTTTTTAATTATTTTTTTTTTTGAATTTTTCAATGAGGGGGTTTTGAAATGGGTCAAAATGGGTTTTTGAAAGCTAAACCATTTCAAAAACCCCTCATTAAAAAAATCAAAAAAAATAATTAAAAAATCATAACTCGAAATATAAATTAAAAACTAAAAAAGTAAAAGTACTAAAAAGTTTCCTCCGTTTTTCTCGTTCAAAAAAAAAAAAAAAACCTTGAGAAATGTCAACCCGTTTAAATCATTTTTCTTTTTTTAGTTTGATCCATTCTGACCAATTATATACATTTTAATACAACCCATTCAACCCAATGGGTCACATTTGCCACCCCTAATTATGTCTAAACTCTGTTTTCATCCGGTTATTGCAGGTCCCACAGCTAGCAGGCTCTTTGATGCCAATATGTGAAGTGTTTGGATCATGTGTACCAAACACATCATGGACTTCAACAACTGGAGAAGAGATATCCGCATACGCAGTGTTTTCAAACGCGTTTGCGCTTATGTTAAAACTGTGGCGGTTTAACCACCCGCCTTTGGAATATGCAGTTGGTGACGTGCCTCCGGTAGGAGCACAACTAACTCCTGAAAACTTGTTATTAATGAGAAACTCTCAGTTACTTGATTCTGGTAACGAGGACCGGAACAGAAGACGGTTATCCGCAGTGGTGAAAGCATCGTGTCCGAATCGTATATTTGTTGACTCGTTCCCGAAGCTAAAGGCGTGGTACCGACAACATCAAGCGTGTTTAGCGTCAACACTTTCGGGCCTTGTTCATTCTCCAGTTCATCAGCTGGTTGATAGTTTGTTGAACATGATGTTTAGAAAGATAAACAGAAGTCAACCGTTGACTTCTGTGTCGGGAAGTAGTAGTTCGTCTGGGCCTGCAAGTGAGGACGCGTCTTTAAGACCGAAGCTGCCTGCTTGGGATATTCTTGAAGCGGTTCCTTTTGTTGTCGATGCGGCTTTGACCGCCTGCGCACATGGCAGATTATCGCCTCGCGAACTATGTACAGGTATCAAGTCTATGACTTTAAGGTTTGACTTAATAACCTTAAAACTTTTAAAATTTTGTGTTTTAAGGTTTCTTGTATTTGCAGGACTTAAAGATTTGGCAGATTTTCTTCCTGCATCATTGGCGATCATCGTGAGTTATTTCACGGCTGAGGTGTCACGTGGCGTCTGGAAACCGGTATTCATGAATGGAACCGATTGGCCAAGTCCAGCTGCAAATCTTTCGAATGTCGAAGAACATATCAAGAACATCCTAGCCGCCACTAACGTGAACGTTCCTCGCCTTTTCGCAGGTTCAAACGACATTTCGCGCCTTTTTTAACAATGTTTGACTTTTTTCTTGACTTTGACAGTTGACCGTTGACTTTCTTTTGCAGGGATAAGTTCACCATTTACTCTTCCACTGCCCTTAGCTGCCTTATTGAGTGTAACCATAACTTACAAACTCGATAAAGCATCACAACGGTTTCTCGATCTCGCGGGCCCGGCCTTGGAATCACTAGCAGCCGGGTGCCCATGGCCGTGTATGCCGATTGTAGCGTCTTTATGGACACAAAAGGCGAAAAAATGGAGTGATTTTCTTGTATTTTCGTCTTCGCGTACGGTTTTTCTCCAAGATAACGATGCAGTATATCAGCTTCTTAAAAGTTGCTTTACAGCCACACTCGGGTTGAACAATTCGCTTGTGTCAACCCATGGTGGCGTTGGAGCGCTTCTCGGGCACGGGTTCGGGTCAAACTATTATGGGGAGATATCTCCGGTAGCACCCGGGTTTCTATATTTACGGGTTTATCGGTCCATTAGAGACATAATGTCCTTAAGAGAAGATATTATATCTTTACTGATGCAATGTGTGAAAGATATAGCTTCTAATGGTGTAACACCTAAAGGCAAACAAGAAACAAAATATGGGCAAGTTTCACTTGCCACAAGTTTGACCAAAGTCAAACTAGCTGCTCAGCTAGCCGCTTCAATATTATGGATATCCGGGGGTCAAGGTTTGGTTCAGTCGTTAATAAACGAGACGTTACCGTCTTGGTTTATATCCGATCACCGAGAGGGAACGGGTGGGCCGGTTTCGATGTTATCCGGGTATGCTCTCGGGTATTTCACGGTTCTTTGTGGCGCGTTTGCATGGGGGGTTGACTCGTCCACGTCAGCGTCCAAGTGGCGTCCGAAGTTTCTCGGGTCACACATGGAGTTTTTGGGAAGTGCACTAAATGGGAAGATAACGCTCGGGTGTGATCCGATAACGTGGCATTCGTATGTGACGGGTTTTTTGAACTTGATGTTGGGTTGTATGCCGGATTGGGTGGTGGAAGTCGATTTAGAGATTTTGAAGAGATTGAGTAAAGGGTTGAGGCAATGGAATGAGGATGAACTTGCTCTTAAGTTACTGGAGTCTGGTGGTGTTGGTACCATGGGTGCAGCTGCTGAACTTATATCTCAGATTGATTGATAGTATATGGTTTTTGTTATGAGCTAAAGTTTTGTAAAGGTTATAGGTTTAGATGTACATTAGTTATATCAGTGTGACTTAATTCAGAACTGTTTCATTTTAACTTGTAATATGTTATATAGATATGATAATATTGAATTTGGTCAGTAAATGATTCTTTTGGGTGCTCATCATAAGCTAGGTAGGAAATGTTACAATCTCTTTGTATAATCTTCCTTTCAGGCATTCAGCAAGCACCTTGCGTGCAGCGCCAACAGGTTTACGATACTCGAGTAAACGTTTCAAATCACATTCCTAAAACAATATTGCAGTTGTAAATCCGAGTGTACTAGTGTGGGTATTTTTTATCCATGCTATCATCTCTTCCACCCCAAAGCTCAGCATCAACAACACTAATTATTAACTAAAATGTTTCAATGTTTATTCATAATTAGTTTGGTATACCCTTAGAAGGAGTTCATATACCAGAGACACCTGGTTTAAATTAAAGGGTCTTTTTTTCTCTAGCTATAAGTTTAAACAACTGTTCTGTCCAACGGTTTTAAGTTATCCAGAAACAAGAATCAGCCCGTTTTCTGGAAGGGTAATAACAGTAATAAACAAACAAGAAAAACCGGTGAAACAAACACTCCTGATTGTGTTCTTAAATATCGGCCATGATTTCATCCACTGAGACTCAAATTCCTGCCAAAACAAAAAAGGAAAGTTGACATGTTAGTATGGCTGTGTATACAAATAAAAAGGTCATTAAAATGGATACCAAGAGAAAACAGATAATAAGTCATCTTTGCAAACCAAACAGGCCATAACACACAGATTGGTGAGTTTACATACACTCTAAATGCAGATGTTCTCAAATATGTGTGTACTTTTGAAATATTAAAATCACAAATGTCATACATCATGTTTGACATGCTTCAATCATGATATCAAACTACTAGTGTCATCGAGTCAAAATGGGTTTGGGTTTAAACAAGGATTGCGCCTAAAGGAACACCACTGACACTCTATAGTCTATCCACACACGACTGACATGTCATAAAAAAATGTACAGCCTGTACGCACGGTATGACAGAGAAAATGGTCAAACGAGTCGTACGAGGGGCAAATCACACGGCCTGTATGATGTTTGAACTTAACACTTGATTTGGCCAGATCACTATGCAATATTAAACTTAAACAAGTTAACACTATTTAAACTTTTTAGTAAAGTGGTTAAGAAGGTTTTATGCAGTTAAATGCATCTCTAATGACCATCAAGCTACTTGAAGATACAACATAACTCATTTCAACATAAATAAGTTAATGATTCTTCGAAACTAAGACCCAAGCAACGCAAACTACTGGACTCAGCTACCAGCCGCCATGAATATTGGAAATACCCACAACTCTTGAGCCAGTCAGCAAGTATGGATGATAAAATTATCAAATAATAGCAGAGTTCAACTTCAAATTATCAAAGAACAGAAGTTGAACAACTAGAAAGTGGGTAACTCTTTGCTAACTTATTGATCATGTTGTTGAAACAGTCGAAATCAATGTAAAATCAAAACACAATGTAGTGTATTACAAGTTAGAATTTATATGCATCAACAAACAAACACTACTTCACATTGATTTTTTCATATCTTTTAAATCGACTCAAAATCCAACCAAACTTAACAGGTAGAGAATTAAGGCTACTTACGTCAACAGCAAACATATTCTCACATATATACCTAAGCAGTTAATGCGAAACAATATCAAATACGGTCGAGGATCGATATTTGAGATATTGGTTATCGCGGTGAGATATCGGTGGTATATCGGAAATTCAAATATCATGCAGATGTTTTATATATATATATATATATCACTTTAACACCAAGAATTCAGTATACTCTCCTACTGTTAACAAATTATCCTTTTGCAAATTGCAAAACACTAACAATTGTAGCAAGTAGGAGCTGATTAAGACTCAAAACACTAACATTAAACACT
Source organism: Bidens hawaiensis (assembly GCF_021521415.1). NCBI lineage: Eukaryota > Viridiplantae > Streptophyta > Magnoliopsida > Asterales > Asteraceae > Bidens > Bidens hawaiensis. The sequence goes on along the minus strand of NW_027496282.1, from coordinate 166,251 downwards.
AAAAGTTGAAAATTAAGACTTAAAACACTGACATCGGGAATATCAGTGATATATCGGTCATATCGCCGATATTATCGGTACCGATATTCTGACCGACATTTCACACGAAGAACCGAGATACCACCGATATTGACTGCATAGGTTGCGTACTATACAATATAATCATACAAACAATGATAACACAAACATTAATGATGATGGCAATAATTATAGTCGGGTCATTTTGCAGAATAGTAACCAAGCTTCACTCAATCCTTTTGTCTCTCTAAATTCAAAAATCACTCAAGCTCTATTTCCGTTTCCATGCTTGTGCAATTACCAAGTTGCCATTTTTTATTTTATTATCATTAATGTCTATGTGAATTAATAATTAGTGATTTGGTGCTTCAATTACAAAACAATTATGGATTAACAAGAAATCAATCGACAGTCTGTCCCCAAAACCAGTTCACGATTTCAGTCAATTCAATGATGCAAACACAGACAGAGATCTAATCAGCGTTCACAAACCTTCAGCCAAATTCAATAGATTCAATTTCCCCAAACCTTTTTTCAATATCTTCATGATCGAAGCACTGTGTAATGAAAGTAACTTTAAAATCAAAACTTCGGAATATTTCGAGGATACGTAGGAGGATTTTGTGCTTTAGGAAAGGTTGATGTCATGCAAGGATAGAAAATTAGGAATCGTTCCATTAAAAATAACCAAATATAGAGTGACATGTGTAACTTATATGGGAAACTACTGGCTAACAAAATCATTGTTCGGTAGTGGCAAAGTAATGTTTTTTTAACTTTGAAGAAACGGGTTTGAAGAAATTGAATATACTGAAGTCGGACAAGGTTTGTGATTGTCAACTAAATCTGTCCGGAAGATTGAATCAACTAAATTGGAAAATAAGCTTTTGAGAAACAGATCGCCAAAATGAATTTCTTGTTATTCCATAAAAAAGTTATTTTTTAACTAAAATGCCACATCGCGAATTATTTGATCCGAATAAGCATTAAAAATTAAAACAAAACGTCGTGACCTAATAATTACACAAGAGTGGTACAGCAAATTTTACTTCAGTTACTTTAAAGAGACAAAAAGAAATTAAATGAATTTAAAGGATCACTTGAAAAACTTGATTACTATTCTTTAAAGTCTTCCTTTAATAAGCATGAAATCTACAGATAACTTAAAACATAACTAAATAAAGATACCACGAGACCATCTTAACCTAAACTTATAATGTGTCAACTAAACTCAAATCAAGACACCTTGTGAAACATATATCAATCACTGAAATGTTACTTTGATCACTAAACATCACATCTTCTAGACCATTTTTTTTTCAATTTTAGTTTAATTCCAACCTACTCACAGAAAAGGCTATCACCACACAGTTCTTCTCATCAACTATGTTATTAAAAGCCCTTCAGGCACATAGGAAAAGCGCCTCACAGAAAAATCTCGTTAAAATTAAGCATATTTCTAGCAAACTAGTCCGAAACATCTGAAAACGCCCATGACCAGCTTAAGCAAGCCTAAGACACGCCTAATCTATAACATCAATAAGCCTAATCTAAAATAAGCAAAGATATGAAAACCTATTTCGCACACAACTAAAACAAGAAATGCATAATTAGTTACCAAACTATGAGCACCTAATCTAATCATCTAAAGCAAGCAAAAATATCAAAACTTAATTCACACACAACTAAAACAAGAAATGCATAATTAGTTAGGGGTTGTTTGGCAATCTAGTTTTGTTTCAATAAGAGGTGTGACTGATTAAGAGGTAGCCTCTAAATCGTTCAGCATGTCTTCGAAACTTAACCATTAAAAGGGTCCATGAGTCATTAAGGGGCTTCTTGGTAGCCTATTAATGATTCCTCTAGCCTCTTAATGGTTAAGTTTCAGAGACATGCTGAATGATTCAGAGGCAACCTCTTAATCAGTCACACCTCTTATTAATTCAACAACCCCTAAGATATGTAACCAAACACACTCTACCCCTGACCGATTTATGAACACGTAATCTAACTACCCAAACCTACACCGAATCTACACGTATTCATCAACGAACACCTAACCTAACAACCTAAACCAAACAAATACCTTAAAACCTAACTCACACACACATGACACAACTACCAAAATAAAAACAAACACACTCACTTCTTATTCCTCCGCCCGCGCTTGGGCCCCCACCCTTCGAGCTTGGCAACAGGACACCCACACTTCAACCTAAACAACAAAACGGCACGTCCATTAACCGGCGCCATCTTCCTTAACTCGGTCCTCAAACACTCGTAATCCGGATTCGCCTCGCTCCCGCCCTTCCACGGCAACTCATCCACCGCCTCCTTCACACCAGATCTCAACATCTCCTCCGTCTGCAACTGCAAATCAAACTCCATCGCCTTCTTCATTCCCTTACATCCTCTCTTCCCACACTTCCTACTCCTCGCTCCACAACAGATCTCTAAACAAATAATCGATAACACGAAGAAGATGAAAAAACCTAAAAAGTAAATTGAGGAGTAATCGATTAGGATTGAGAGTGAGATTGGCGGGAGGATTAGGGATAAGGAATGGAAGATGTAATGGAAGTAGGATAGGATAAGGAAACTGCCGGAGAATAAGACGAGGATGAGGATTAATATGTCTAGGGTTGCGGATGGAGAGTGGTGGCAGGTGGTGATGGAGTTAGGGTTTGGTGTGGTATGTTTTTTGTGGTGGTTATTGGTAGACATTGGGGTGAAGATGGTCTGGCTCATGTTAGTGGTGGTGGTGGTGGTGGTGGTGATGATACTGAGACGAAGAGTTTTTTTTTCGGTGGGATGGAGAGTGCGTATGTTAGCCGACACTTTATATATTATTATTATTATTTTTATTTTTATTTTTATAAACTTTTTTTGGTTTCGTATAAGGTATGTCATAAATGATGAATGGCGTCGTCGATGATAAGAATGTGTCGTTGGAGAAGATAAGATAATGCTAGTGACGGTTTTGAGATTGCGGACTGCGAAGCGTGCGTTGAACTGGGTCGAACGTGGCGAAGGAAGACGAGTGTTGTTTCGGATGGGTTTTCGATTGAACGAGTGAGTTTTTGAGATGTTATAGAAGAAAAGATATTATTAGAGAGGATATTAATCGTAGACGTTGGGCGGGAAAGCTTGTTTGCGGTTGTGTTGTTTCGCCGTGGCTTCGGGTATAACGGTTCAGAGAGAATGAAACGGATTCGGGAAATGCCGTTTTGAAAAAGGCGCTAAATGTTCAGGATATTTTAAAAAAAGGCAGAGGTTATAGAATATAAATATCCTTTGATTTATTTAACTCGTAATGCACATGTTTAATTTATTCGGAGCTATTAGAGCGGGATTCACTTTTTGGGGAATGTGAGTCGAAGTTTTTGGTGTTTTAGTCACCTTTCAATGGCTCCGTTAATGATGTGCGAGGAATTGCCTTATTGATTTGATTATTATATTGTTATCGTAATTAAAAGATTGTATTTGATTATGCTTCTTTATATTTATATCACTGTAGTGCTATATATAATTGATAAATAATACAATCATACCTACGATGTTTTCATTATTTTACAAAGTTAGCCCACAAAAAGAAAAGTTGTTAAAGAGAGTTGTATCTAACGTTGTAAAAGTTAGCCCACCAAAAGAAAAGTTGTTAAAGAGAGTTGTACTTGACGTAATGTAATTTGGATATTGATGAGCAGTGGATTATGTGAACGACTATTAAAATGGTTTTTGATATATATGGGGTTATGTTATTCTATAAAAAAAGACAAAAATTAGAATGATGATAATGATTTGTGACCCCAAAAAAACACTAAAAATAACAACTCAAAATTTAATAAAAAGAAATAAATAAATAAATAAAAACACAGAAATGTTTCACGTGTCTTCCTCATCCTCAAAAAAAATTTTGCAATGTTGAGGAAAGACCATTACTGTGTCTTTTTATTTATAATTTTTTTTGTCATTGATTGTGTCTTTTTTTCGTGATATTGTGTTATATTTTATTCGGCATTGTGTTATATTTTACAATTATTGTATCTTTATTTATTTATTTATTTATTGTGTTTTTGATTATTTTCCGTGATTGTGTCTTTTTTTGGGGCATTGTGGACTTGTGTCTTTTAATCATTTATTTAACGAGAATTACAAGGGAAACATTTTAGTTTTTAAGATAAAATGGAAAAATACGTCATTTATGTTTGCGTGGTTTTTCAATTGACGTCCTTTGGCAAACTTAATGACAGAAAACATTCTTGATGTTCAAAAAAACGTTGCACGCTTCGTCATTTTCACTAACGAGGGTTAGTTTTTCTCGTTAAATCCAGTCATATACATCTCATGTGAGGGAAATTTAGTCTTTTTACCTCCTCAGGGGTTTTTTGTTTAATTGACTTAAAATTTCAGACTTTAAATAAATAATTTTTTTTTCTTTTTACTCACGTTCTTCCCCAAATATTCATAACTCATCATCAATACCACAACCAAACACCAGCCACCAGTCGTCGTCGTCGTCGTCGTCATCATCATCATCATCATCATCATCATCATCATCATCATCATCATCATCATCATCATCATCATCATCATCATCATCATCATCATCATCAATTAACGTTCATTACCTCCTATTTATGCATAAGCTTAAGAATAAAATTATAAAACTAAAATAAACTAAATATGTTTATAAAATGACAGTGTCACTAAATTATTATATAATATAATTGCAAAGTTTGGTGCCGCAAAGTTCCGACTTGACAACTTTGCGGCACCTGATTGGTCTTTTTAAGTTTGTTTTAGTTTCGGTTCGTAACAAACGTAACGAAAAATGGTCGAACACTTATTGGTTCTTTTTGGTTTGTTTTAGTTTCGGTCCGTAACATACGTAACGAAAACCGACCAAATGTCAATTTTGTTTTGTTTTAGTTTCAGTACTGTAAAAACGTAGCTAAAACCGAACGAATGCCGATTTTGTTTTTTGTTTTAGTTCCGATACCGTAATGAACGTGACAGAAACCAACCGAATTTGCGTAGACTCACCGTCTCAACTCCCAATATTGGTAACAATAGGGTTTTACCAACGACCGAGTTTTACCGATTGATGCCACTTCGTCCACCTCAAATTTTACTATTTTTTTGTTTTTATTTTGGCTTTAATTCCGGTACAATAACACACGTGACTGAAACTGACCGATTTCGCGTTGACTTTTCGCCTCAACCCTTGCAACCGATAATGCTTGGGTTTTACCATTGCCGGTTAATACTAAAATAATATATGTATAACATGCATACATAAATATGTATGTAGAGAGTATTAGAATAAATACAGTCTATTATATGCGGTCACCATGGCACCATCTCCACATCTCATGCAACACCATTTTGTCGGTTCGTCTCCGGCCGACAACCGTCACCATCACACCACCAGAAACCACCATCACCACCAATCAACTATACCCTAGCAGCCACAAAACCACCACTATCAATATATTATACCCTCCTATGTCACCTCGTCGGAACCCTAGAAATGGTCAGAATCGCACAAAATTTAGCCTCAAAACACCTTGAAACAATGATAGAGGCCTTATAGTTACTGAAGACATAGATGCATAGATGAAAACCTGGAGCCCCGATCTTCCATTTCACGCCAAACGGGGTGTTGAGGAAATTATATAGGGTTCCGTTGGCTAGGGTTTCGGTAGCGGAGATGTCGGAAAAGGCGATGACGTTGGCCTTGAGGATTGGTCGGGCGTTGACGGGGTCAGGCATGTGGCGACGTAGACGACGGGGAATTGTTGGCGAAGACGGAGATGTCGATGCCGGTGTCATAGGTGGTGGCGGATCTGACGATGTGGATGTGGTGGTTGAGTGGTCAGAGATGGCGTCAGCGGCTGTGGTGTAGAGAAAGAGAGGATGTTGTTGCGGGTTGGTTTGGAGAGACAGAGAGGGGGGATATGAAATTACGTATTTACCCTCACGTGCAGGTCATGTGATTAGAGTTAACGAAAAAATCTAACTGGATTAGTGGAAAAGGACGTAATGTGCAATATTTTGGAAACACAGAATATGATTTCAGTCATTAAGTTTTCCAAATGACGACTATTGAAAAACCATGAAAACGTAAAGGACCTGTTTTGTCATTTTGTCTTTTTTTAAGGTTTTCGTTTTTTATTTATATTTTGAGTTATGAATTTTTTATTTTTTTTAGATTTTATATAGGTTTTCTTTTATCACAAAACATTCTCACACTTCTAATTTTTATCTCCCTTTACATTTTAACTTTTCCCAATATAAATGCACTTCAACTTTATTTGAGTATATTAAACTTCTTAAAACTTGTCTAAATGCTATGTTCTAAAACTTTTTCAAAAATAATAATTTGTTAACTTTTAATATGATCAAAATAAAATGACATAATTTTTTTTGAAGAAAATCTTGGTAAAAATAAAATGGTGTATATATCATACATAATATTTCGAGTGGTAATATAAGAGCTTAATGATACATTTATGATATTATTAATATTTGGTCCTACATGTTAAGGAGAGCCTAATAGTTTAATTTGGATTTAATATTTTCGTGTTAGCATCAGTTATGGTTGCACTAAGTAAAGATTTTAATTCAAACAAAGTACATTTTGAAGAGGTTATAGAAACTGGTAGATTACATAACAATAACTGGTCCTAAAATAGTAAAATGGATTTATGGGTGCCTGTATGTCAAGTTTTGTGAGATCTTAGGCTAGTTAGGCGGAACGCATACCGCCCCGATTCTCAAGAGACTGAATTTCCTGCGTTGCCAAAAGCCGCACTTTCTGAATTGGTTCATCTAGATAAAAGCATGGCCGAATACATGCTCGCCAATGCAAATGGAAAATGTGTACGAGTAACTCATGGGTTTTGCTTCCACTTCTTTCTTGTCTTTGCCTGACTCTAGTTCTTCATACTCTAGAAATGGTGACCGCTCGCCTGTGGTGAATGGTAAGCTAAAATGTTAGTTTCATGTACATGAGTTTATTTGGGTCATCTCAAAGGCTCAAACTATACTACGGGTCAATTTGGGTCTATTCAAATTAGTCAAACGGGTCAAAACGGACAAGTAAATGACAATGTTTAAAACATACTCATTTTAAACAAGCAAATGAGTGAGTGAGAAATTTATAAAAAAAAATGAAGTGGTAGTGTGGGGATATAATCGTATAATTGTTTTTTTTTTCTTTGGGTTATAATAAAATTATAATCGTATGATTTAACAGACTTGTGAAATAAGTTACATATGTAATAATTTAAATAGGGGTAAGCATAAATAAGGTAGGTAAGACTCGTGAGACACGAACTGATCACAGACTCGATTATTTATAATAGGGTTGATTCTCGCGTCTTGTGAATACTATTAACTAGGATTTATTGACTATCAATTTTTAGATTTTACGGTTACAGACCATGATTTATTTTTCATATTAGTGTTACATAAGCAAAGCTATAGAGCATAAAGTCTATTGTCAACCACATTCGTCCACCATTTATTATTACAAGACTAATAGTTTTAAAGCAAGAGGTTTCCAATAAAGGAAAATTCTCAAAATAAGCATTTATGAAAACGTTTTTCAAGTTTTATGTGTCATTTGCAAGAAATTCCTAAAATGGGTATTATAATCTGGTCGTGACGAGTAGTTTGTATAACCAAATAAAACTTGACACGTGTCTTTAAACTAACCGTAATGAGCAGATTTACTAACCATTTACCTGTCACGACTAAATAAGTTTTATGTCTCGTAATCAACGTCAACGAGTAATTAATAAGTTCTTTAGTCGCGACGAGTAGATTGTAAGGTTAAACTAGTCGGGACGAGTTAACTACTAATAAATTACTTTTGTGGGGAATGTATACCAGGTAAACTAGTCGCTGCGACTAAATGACTTATGAATTAATCGTGGGCGTTGATTACGAGCCATGAAACTTATTTAGTCGTGACAAACACATGATTAGTGAATCTGCTCGTTACGGATAGTTTAAGGGCTCATAACAAGTTTTAACTGGTTCTACAAACTACTCGTGTGTTATTATAAACTACTCGTCACGACTAGTTTATAACACCTATTTTAGGAATTTCTTGCAAATAACACCTAAAACCTTAGAAACGTTTATTTTGAAATTTTCCCTTTCCATAAAGCATGTAGAACCCACTTGGTGGACAATGAAAGAGATAATGGAGACAAGACCATTCCCTTTAGCAACTCTATTAGATAGTGTTTAGTATGTGGTAACGAAAGAGAGAATGGAATAACGGTAATGAAGTTAAACATGTTTGGTTATCAAAAGGAATGGAATAATCAATTCCAATGAAATCCCATTCCCTCTAAATGAGTAGAAATCATTCCTCCCCTTACCCCTATGAAGAAACACTAACCGGACCCCTGACAGATTACTGGTAATCTGGGGGTTAGATAGATGTTTCCCACGAGGGGTTAGACCCTTGGAAGATGGTTCTTCTGATAACCTGCAAAACAGACACCGTGAGCTCGTCACTGAGAAGGGGGGGGGGTTCCTCCTTGTGACCACCCTCCGGCGTGAGAATCAGACTAGATTGCTCTTTAAATATAAAAGTATATTAAGAGATTGCTAGAGCAGATATCAGGTATATTATGATGATAATGTGATAATGTAATGTGTTGAGATGATCATACCATTTGGGGTATTTATAGCCGAAGGTAGGTTTCCAAGGAGGTATGGCCGGCTGCAACAGTGTTCCTGTTCATCAACAGTAGCCTACGCACGTGCCCTGCTGGTAGTTGGTGGGTAGGCAGCGGCTGATAGTGACCAGGCCTGCTGTATACTATTCCCTTTCCACCAACTGCCGGCTACGCACGTGGTATGACAGTAGTTGGTGAGTAGGCAGCGGCTAATAGTGATACAGTACAGGAGCATGCTGCTCGCCATACTGTATCAGTGAGCTGTCGTATCTCTGATCAGATCTTTCGCCCATACCTCGTCAGGTACAGTAAAAGGTCCTTCAGTATACAGACTGGCTTATTTGGGCGGGAGTATTCCCCCTCCCGCCTCTGTGCGGGATTGCTCCCGGCTTTGCTCATTCCTTCAGGTGACACTGAATGATCGAGAGCCAAGTACCTAGTGCGTGTAGCCATGCTGCGCGGGTGGCCTTCCCTCATGGCTTGTATCCGAGGCTGCGGGAACAGGCGGAGTCCTTCACCATGGGAGGCATTTCCTGCGGGAACAGCTTGCGTACTGCGCGTAAGGACGTCACGTCTCTGAGCATGGTTGGTCCTGCGGATCCAGTTGGTCTCTGCGCAGACGTCCCTGTTTAAGGTGAGTCTTGCGGGACCAACTGGGCTCTGCTGCAAGACTCACCTTAAACAGGGACGTCTGCGCAGAGACCAACTGGATCCGCAGGACCAACCATGCTCAGAGACGTGACGTCCTTACGCGCAGTACGCAAGCTGTTCCCGCAGGAAATGCCTCCCATGGTGAAGGACTCCGCCTGTTCCCGCAGCCTCGGATACAAGCCATGAGGGAAGGCCACCCGCGCAGCATGGCTACACGCACTAGGTACTTGGCTCTCGATCATTCAGTGTCACCTGAAGGAATGAGCAAAGCCGGGAGCAATCCCGCACAGAGGCGGGAGGGGGAATACTCCCGCCCAAATAAGCCAGTCTGTATACTGAAGGACCTTTTACTGTACCTGACGAGGTATGGGCGAAAGATCTGATCAGAGATACGACTGCTCACTGATACAGTATGGCGAGCAGCATGCTCCTGTACTGTATCACTATTAGCCGCTGCCTACTCACCAACTACTGTCATACCACGTGCGTAGCCGGCAGTTGGTGGAAAGGGAATAGTATACAGCAGGCCTGGTCACTATCAGCCGCTGCCTACCCACCAACTACCAGCAGGGCACGTGCGTAGGCTACTGTTGATGAACAGGAACACTGTTGCAGCCGGCCATACCTCCTTGGAAACCTACCTTCGGCTATAAATACCCCAAATGGTATGATCATCTCAACACATTACATTATCACATTATCATCATAATATACCTGATATCTGCTCTAGCAATCTCTTAATATACTTTTATATTTAAAGAGCAATCTAGTCTGATTCTCACGCCGGAGGGTGGTCACAAGGAGGAACCCCCCCCCCCCTTCTCAGTGACGAGCTCACGGTGTCTGTTTTGCAGGTTATCAGAAGAACCATCTTCCAAGGGTCTAACCCCTCGTGGGAAACATCTATCTAACCCCCAGATTACCAGTAATCTGTCAGGGGTCCGGTTAGTGTTTCTTCATTGGCGCCATCCGTGCATAAAGCTAGAACTTTATTTTTCTCCAGTTTTTTCAAACTTCTACAAAGATGGTTAGAGAAATTCCGGTAACCACAACCCCAGCTACTGGGATGAACACCGGCAACACAGTTTTTACGAACACTACCCCGGCTACCGAAGCCGGGGCAAGTGAAGTAAATTTTACGAACACTACCCCACTTACCAAAGCTGGGGCAAGTGCAGTAAATGATCGCCTACTGGGATCCACCGATACCCAGTTTGAGAAACGAAGACTCCCCCGCCAGACTCTCGATGAAGTTAAGGCATGGGCGGAGGCACGACAAAAGGAATTCCAGGCTGAGTTGGACGAACGCTTGCGTTCCGTGCAACAGGCCGACGAATTCGAATACTGGGAGGATGACTCGGAGGAATCCGACTCCGACGCGAACCCTCGCCATAGGGCAAAAGGGAAGCGTAAGGAAACGGAATCCCAACCGAAAAGGCATTTTGGACAAGCCTTCAAACCAAAAAGCACAGGTGGAAGTCCACGAGACTTCTCTAAAACGTTCAGACCAAACGTTGCAAATGCAGGAACGTCCAAATTTGCAAGGGACATTGCTGAAGCAATCGCCCCAAAGAGTGCCAAACAAATGCCCAACATAGGCACATATGACGGTATATCTGATCCAGACGATCATTTGAACAGGTTCATAGCGGGGGCAACCGTCAGCAATTGGACGGAACCCACGTGGTGTTACATGTTCCAAATGACGCTGGTGGGGGCTGCTAGAGCTTGGTTTGATCGCCTACCGGTCAACCACATCTACGACTGGGCAGACTTCCAGCAGAAGTTTAGCCAACACTTCAGCCAGCAACGGAAGTATACCGAGGAGCAATGGACAATCCTCAAATGCATACGAGAGGAAGATGAATCTCTGCCAAACTTCATCACTCGCTTCAACTCAAAGAAGCTAAGTTTGGGCAATATCAGCGAAGATCTTGTTCGCGCTGCCTTCATCCAGGGCGCACATGACCCAGAGCTCATCCGCACCCTAACGGGTAAAGATGGCATGCCATCCACATGGGATGGCATCATGACAGCAGCAAAACGCTATGCGGAAACAGAGAAGCAACTGGGTAGAGATCTCCCACAGAGCACAAACCTCTACACCCAGAGGACGAGAGAAGACAACGTCCTCACCGCCCGACTAAATAAAAAACGAAAGCTAGGCATTTGGCAGTCAAGGGTAAACTTTGACACCTCATCCGGCTTGCAACATCGGTTGGGCGGAAGGGATAATGTACAGTCGCACCGGAACTCCAGATGGACGCCACTCACCAAAAGCGTCACTGAGATATTCGCCACTGAAGAGCTCCCATGGCCAAAGCCTCCAATAATCCGACATCGTCACGATGCTGATCGGAGCAAATACTGTGACTTTCACAAGACAAAGGGCCACAACACTGAAGAATGCATAGATGTAAAAGATATGGTCGAAGCATTTGTCAGAGATGGGACGCTCGCGCACCTCGTGGCGTAATAAAGGCTGAGCAGGCGAGTGCGTATAGAACCCCAGCTGGGGAAAACACGAATCAATTCCAGCTTCAAAATCGAGACTACATGCTGCGTAAAGAACGAGATCCCGAACCAGGTGCGTATCGGCTCGATGGCACTCCCATCCCAACATGGAAGGGAGCTCATTTACACAGTCTGCATGTAAATCAATTCCAATTTGTAAAGAAAAGGCCAAGAGCCACTTCTAATGGAAATGATTCTCTTTAAGAACACCGAAGCTGATGATTTTACATTTATACTTTTCTGAACTAATATGCCGGTTTTCACCGCATAATTACGTCGTCATTGCATGGGAAGGCGGTCCTACCCGCACGAACCCAGCAACGTGACAAACCTTCACGCAGGTCAGTTGAAGGGGAAAAAGTTCAGCACCCAAAAATGAAAGTGCCGGTCTATCCGCATGAATCATTAAGGAAACTGAATAATAACCTATCAACAACCGCGCGTCGAACGGTTAAACTATCCAACACTGGTGACGGCATTCACATTACGTGAAGTCGTTGCGTGGGAAGGCGGTCTTACCCGCACGAACCCAATAACGTGGCAAACCTTCACGCAGGTCAGTTGAAGGAGAAGAGTTCAATTATCCCATTAAATGAAAGTGCCGGTCTATCCGCATGAATCATGAAAGGAAAATGAACACTAACCTATCGACAACCGCGCGTCGAACGGTTCAAAACAAAATTCTTAAAAAGGATAAGGAAAACCTACACGCAGGTCAGATAAGGGTAAAGTTTTGCCATCCTACTAAGTGCAAGTGACGGTTCTACCCGCACAATCACGAAAGAGGAAGCAAAACTTCACACCTACTATCAACCACGTTCAAAGGTTCACTTATCCTCAAAAGATGAGAAAAACCTACACGCATGTCAGATATGGGTAAAGTTTTGCCATCCTACTAAGTGCAAGTGACGGTTCTACCCGCACAATCACGAAAGAGGAAGCAAAACTTCACACCTACTATCAACCACGTTCAAAGGTTCACTTATCCTCAAAAGATGAGAAAAACCTACACGCAGGTCAGATATGGGTAAAGTTTTGCCATCCTACTAAGTGCAAGTGACGGTTCTACCCGCACAATCACGAAAGAGGAAGCAAAACTTCACACCTACTATCAACCACGTTCAAAGGTTCACTTATCCTCAAAAGATGAGAAAAACCTACACGCAGGTCAGATATGGGTAAAGTCTTGCCATCCTACTAAGTGCAAGTGACGGTTCTATCCGCACAATCACGAAAGAGGAAGCGAAACTTTAACCCATTATCAACCACGTTCAAAGGTTAACTTATTCTAAACACTTGGAAAATTGCTAATTTAAACTAAGTATGCAAGTCATAAGTTTATAAAGCAAGGAACCCAAGGAAGGAAATAACAATCTTAGCAAAAAGATTAATATTTCAAGAATATATTACAAGAATGGCCGGGTAACTACCCGCCTAAAAAAAAATAAAAAATAAAACTATACAAGTCTATCTTAGCAATGAGAAGGGATCTTCAGGATCAAGCTTCAGGGCCGCTTCCACTTGGACCCGCTCCGTCAGAAGAACGGGGTGGTTCGAGGAACGCTTTGAGGACAGCTAACCCATCATCAGCAGCAGCTACTTCGTCCACCTTTTCCACCACTGGATGCGGGAAGGCGGCGTATTGGTTCAATGCTTGGTCATAAATGGCTTCGGTATCCACATTGAACAAAGGGAAGTTGGAAGGCGGGACGCCTTTCTCAACAAACCCTAGACCAAGCAAGAAGCCGGCCTTTTCCCCATCCTCATGAGAAGCGTTGAGGGCTGCGGTCATAGCATCATCGTAAGAGGTCTCTGAAAAGACCCGACGCACAACCTACAAAGAAAAAATACAAGTATTAGAACCTTTTCTTACAAAAGAAAAGCGAGAAGATAAAGCTAAACATACCTGAGGCAACGCTTCTCGAAGAAGCCATTGGAGGGCAGCTTGAGCTTCGTTATGGGCGCGTTCGGCTTCGCTCTTGTTAAGGTTGGCAAGTAAAACTTCCTTTGCGGCAGCCTCTTCGACGCCTTTAAGCTTCCGCTCGGTGTGGTCAAGCACCCCTCTTTGGTCCAAGATTTCCTGGAGTTTCTTGGCATCTTCCATTGCCAAGGCATCATGAGCGCGTTGGAGAGCCTCTAATTTGGCCTTGAGCTCCTCATTCTCCACACGCAAAGGCTCAGCAACGGCTTCAGCCTTGGCAGCCCTCTCGGTTGCGTTTCGCGCAGTCTCCCTGGCCAGCCGAAGCTGTTCATTCACAGCTTGGGCAGCCTTGGAGCGGGCCTCGAGTCGCGCCTGAACTTCAACCTCGAGGGCCTTGAAGGCCTTCTCCTTGTCGGCGGCAGCTGCCGCCAGCTGTTGGTTCTCCTCCCGGAGAGCACGCGCCTCAGATACGTCCTTGGCGCGAGCTGCTTTCAACTTGTCGTTTTCACGACAAAGCAGCTCGACGCGCGGCTGCATCCGGGCTTGGAGAACCCGAAGCTCATTGGTTAGCCTACCCTCCTGGTAGCTAGCCATGGCTTCCCCCAACGCACCATGAGGAGCAGCGTGGCGAGCCCAGTCCACGCACTCCACAGGGGTACGAAGGGTTGTTCCTCGGCGTATGTTCCATCGCGGAACATACACTTCATTGGAATCCGACACTGCAAAAGAAACAAAGGCAGTAAGGAAAAGATGATAAAAAACATAAGGGAAAAAGAAAGGAACCCTACGCACCTGTAGGGTCAATGACAGGCCGATAGCCGCCAAACCCATCACCTGAACCTAAAGGAAATCCATCCAACAGGTCAGGCAGACGGGAAGGGGGCAAAGATCGGCGGGAAGCCCTGCGCGTACCTGATGGTCCGGCCGTAGGTGCCAGTGGCGCGGGCATGGTGGCAGCCGCCGTGGTCGCCGTTGTGGTCGCCGCCGCGGTCGCCGCCTCCTCAGCAGCAGCAGTAACCGCCGGCTCCGTGAAGGATGCTGTAAAAATCGCACTCACGGCCGGCGGTGACGTCATCTCGGCCGGAACAGTTGGCTCAAAGGAACGAGCAACTGGACCAGCGGATGCAGGCGCAGGCGCCTGGGTCGACGCCTCAGGAAGGCTGACCGAGCCTACCGTCATTGGCGGGGAGGTACTCCCCTGCGCTTCACCCCGGAATGCGTCAACATCCACGCCTGCACAAAGAAGAAAGTGTTAGATAAATTTAAGAAATCTGCAAAGACATTATGATTGTACTTACGGGTTTTCTTGACCCTGAACGTACGGACGGGCGGGGAGGAACCCGATGGAGCCGGCCTCTTGGTACCGGTCACCGTCGTCTTCGTTGGTTCTCCAGAGGTAACGGTCGTAGCCTCCGGAACAGTGGTCTTCTCACCACCGGGCTTCCCCGCCACCTCTTCACTATCTGACTCCGAGTCAGAGAGAACCACCGGACCAGCCGTGGAGGCCTTCTCCTTCCCTTTCCCGCCGGCAGCAGCTTTCTTCTTCCGCACCAGTGGAGGAGCATCTGAGGATTCCTCAGAAGAAGACAGGTCAAGAATTCCAACAGCGGGTACAGCATTAAGGGGTTGAGGAAAGAATATCGCCTTACCTGGCTGCCGGTGGCTCAGGATCTCGTGGCCCAGCGGATAGACCTCCACAAAACAATCCGCCGTTTGCTCCAGGATGGGCAACTCGCCCTCGTCCAGAGCACGAGTACCCATCCGCGCGGGACCGTCGGTTTCCCGCGGGAACAGAAGCGACTCCAAATTATTTCCCTCTGAAAGAAAAGAAACAGTTAGAAGACAAACTTGTATCAAAAAGAAAGACAAGACATACCATAGGGAATAGAGTTCAAACCGTATT
Organism: Bidens hawaiensis; assembly: GCF_021521415.1. Taxonomy (NCBI): domain Eukaryota; kingdom Viridiplantae; phylum Streptophyta; class Magnoliopsida; order Asterales; family Asteraceae; genus Bidens; species Bidens hawaiensis. Next base: position 150,548 of record NW_027496282.1, on the reverse strand, counting down.
CGAGAAGGATGGGAACCTGAGACGCATCTTTCCACACCCGGCTCATCCCTAACATAACCATCCCGGATTCCGCAAACCGGTAAACCGGAGATTGGACCCGGGATATCTTCGAAAACCATTCCGCCTCCTGGTAATTGGGGGCGTGAAGGCTCGGTATCGCTTGGCCATTTTTAAACTTCATGGCAAGGGGGATGGCGCGGGCAGAAATATAGAAGAATTCCTGCTTCCACGCGCGAAGACTGCGCTCGGTGTCGCAAATCTTCAGACCCTTAATACGGGTCGTCAGGGTGTACCACCCCTGGATGCACCTCCAGGTATAGAAGGTCATCAGGCGGTCCACATGGGGCTCGATGCCCAAAATCCGGCACACCCACTCAAAATGGCGAATCTTGGCGATCGCCATGGGGTGCAGCTCGGTCAAATGAACACCGTGCCTCTCAAGGACACGGTAAACAAATTTAGTCAATGGAAATCTAAGATTCCCATAGACAAAAAATGCAGCATAAACCCCGATCTTGCCTCTGGGGGCATCGTACACGGTCTGGTGGGATTCAGGAAACTCAGGCTCGAGATGATCGAGCATGAACTTCCTGACAACATACCGGTACTGATCGCCGGGCAGAGCACACTGGCACTCGCCAGCAGTACCCCTGTCGTCAGCTATAGCCTCAGCATCACGAGAAGACATCTTGAAGAGGAAGAAGAGAACGATTTCGAGAGAATGCTCGATTGAATAAAAGAGTATTCGCCGGAAATCGCCTTAAAGATGAAGAGAAGAGTGAAAAGTATGGATTACAAATAACCCTCTCCCCCTTTATATAGTAATCGCAATTAATGCGGTGAATTTAATGCGGAGGAGAGAGAAATCGAAGGTGCAATGAAACTATGACACGTGGCAAAAAGCAAGCTGGCAACAGCTGTTGAAAGGACGTGTGCCAGTAATTTCGCGGCCACGCGCCCAAAAAATCACGCCCACGCGCCTGAAAAAGCGTCTGGAATGACCATGTTCTGTCACGTCACCATAACTTCCTGCACGTCCTGACACAGTCAGAAGAAACCGTCGCACGACGTTTCAGAGGTTTGGACTGTTCTTATCTTTTCACCAACTCTTCGAATTTCAAAATTCAAAATTCGAAAATATTAAAAAGCGGGAAAGTACCCCTTACCTTGGCAAACAAGTAACCATAAGCCGGGTGCGGGTACAGTGTAAAGGCAAAACCCTTCACATACCTAGCACCCGCAGGGAACTGAAGCCAAGTAAACCTTGGTGAACAAGTAACCGTAAGACGGATGTGGGTACAGTGTTAAGGCAAAACCCTTCACATACCTAGCACCCGCAGGGAATTGAAGCCAAGTACCCTGGCAAACAAGTAACCATAAGCCGGGTGCGGGTACAGTGTAAAGGCAAAACCCTTCACATACCTAGCACCCGCAGGGAACTGAAGCCAAGAAAATCTTGGCGAACAAGTAACCGTAAGACGGCCGCGGGTACAGTGTTAAGGCAAAACCCTTCACATACCTAGCACCCGCAGGGAATTGAAGCCAAGTATTCCTCGGCAACCAAGTAACTACAAGACGGGTGCGGGTACAGTGTAAAGGCAAAACCCTCCACATACCTAGCACCCGCAGGGAATTGACGCCTGGAATACCTTGGAAGTAAAGTAACCGTAAGACGAGCGCAGGTACAGTGTCAAGGCAAAACCCTTCACATACCTAGCGCTCCGCTGGGAATTGAAACCAAGAAGGATCTTCTGGGCAATGCTTGCGGAAACGGAAATAACATCCCCGCATAGCGGGAACGTCGAGAACTACGTTGTTGGAAGTTCCAAGATGGAATTGATGGTTTTAACATAATTGATCACTATGTTCAAAACTACCAAAACCTCATGGAAAATACATACAACTGGGACTCAATGCTCCTGACTTGCGAGGAGGTTACAGACCTACCCGCATCATACCCAAAGACCAAGCAGGAAACTCGGGCATTTCTGCAAGTGACAAGGACTTCCGCGGAAAGAATCCCCATGGAAAACCTTACAAAACCCTTTTCAAAACCCTTTGCTCAAGTCCAAAAGTTCACCTCACTTTATTAAACACGCATGAGAAGAACATTGGACTGGGGGGACTTGAAGAGGTAGGTCCCAGCAGAGCCCAGTTGGTCCCGCAAGACTCACCTTAAACAGGGACGTCTGCGCAGAGACCAACTGGATCCGCAGGACCAACCATGCTCAGAGACGTGACGTCCTTACGCGCAGTACGCAAGCTGTTCCCGCAGGAAATGCCTCCCATGGTGAAGGACTCCGCCTGTTCCCGCAGCCTCGGATACAAGCCATGAGGGAAGGCCACCCGCGCAGCATGGCTACACGCACTAGGTACTTGGCTCTCGATCATTCAGTGTCACCTGAAGGAATGAGCAAAGCCGGGAGCAATCCCGCACAGAGGCGGGAGGGGGAATACTCCCGCCCAAATAAGCCAGTCTGTATACTGAAGGACCTTTTACTGTACCTGACGAGGTATGGGCGAAAGATCTGATCAGAGATACGACTGCTCACTGATACAGTATGGCGAGCAGCATGCTCCTGTACTGTATCACTATTAGCCGCTGCCTACTCACCAACTACTGTCATACCACGTGCGTAGCCGGCAGTTGGTGGAAAGTGAATAGTATACAGCAGGCCTGGTCACTATCAGCCGCCGCCTACCCACCAACTACCAGCAGGGCACGTGCGTAGGCTACTGTTGATGAACAGGAACACTGTTGCAGCCGGCCATACCTCCTTGGAAACCTACCTTCGGCTATAAATACCCCAAATGGTATGATCATCTCAACACATTACATTATCACATTATCATCATAATATACCTGATATCTGCTCTAGCAATCTCTTAATATACTTTTATATTTAAAGAGCAATCTAGTCTGATTCTCACGCCGGAGGGTGGTCACAAGGAGGAACCCCCCCCCCCCCCTTCTCAGTGACGAGCTCACGGTGTCTGTTTTGCAGGTTATCAGAAGAACCATCTTCCAAGGGTCTAACCCCTCGTGGGAAACATCTATCTAACCCCCAGATTACCAGTAATCTGTCAGGGGTCCGGTTAGTGTTTCTTCACCCTATTTTTTACATTCCTTTCTTGTACCCTTTTTTGTTTCCAACTTTATACTTGTCGGTGAGCATCTGCAACAACAATCCATTCAACAATTCGTCTGTTCATACGTTTGCATTTCTATTGTCGAAAACTTGAAATAATCAATTATATAATGGACTTTCGTCACCGTCACCGGCCGCTGGTTTCATCATCTCCGTCAATGGCTAGTCCTCCTTTCCCTCATCAATTTTCAATCTTCTTCAATCAATCACTGTCGTACGATTATCATCAGAAACATATGAAGTGCGTATTTATCTCTGAGAGTTGTGTATTTGTTAAAATAGATACACAAACTGAATCAATTTTAATTTGTAAAAGTAAGCTTTGATCTTCAAAGTCAGGAATCTGGATCTCTGAATATAGTAACAGGCCTTCAGTTTTTCTATTGGCTCATTTGGTTTTTATTATACATTTCTTATTCGTGAAATTTTAATCAGTATTGCAATCTTCAACTTCATACACCATTTAATTGATTTTGATTATTTTATTATTGTTATTCAAATGTTTCATATTACTGATTTTAATTGGATAAAGCTGTGAAAATTGAAAAATGAGCATTAATTTTTTTTTATTTTAATGTATGGATATTTTTGTCAATTCATATAAAAAGTATTATATTCCATCGTTTTTTTCAGTCTACCAAACAACACAAAGTAATAGTGTTTTTCATTCCCGTTGAGTAAGTAAACATGACAAAGGAATGTAATGATCCATTCCATTCTCGTGTTCATTCCATTCCACCGTCCATTCCATTCCACCATTCATTCCATTACTACATACCAAACAGACCCTTATAGGTTTAATTGTAACATGGCATTAAAAAAAATAAAAAATTATTTTTTTATGGTTGATTCTCACAAACTAGTTTGCAAACCATTTCATGTTTTTTTTATTATTTTTCTTTTTTTATTAACAATTAATATAATATACAAATTGGTTTTTGTTTAATAACTTAAATTGTTAGCTTTAAAAAGAAAACCTAAAACACAACCGTGTTTATTTTTTTTCCTATACACCTCAATATAAATTTTATTAAAAAAGAGGTTCTTTCAAAATATGTATTTTTTTTTCCTTTTGAATATAATATTATTGTTTCGTAAACTTATTATTTAAAGTTTTATTTTTCATCATCATCATCATCATCATCATCATCATCATCGTACTCAGTATATCCTACATAACACTTAAAGTTTTATTTTTTATACATTTTAAATAATCATAGATTATATTTATATAACAAAAATGTTGGTTAAAGTTAGGTTATGAATGAGAGTGAAAATTTAGATTAGGTTGGATTATGTTTATTAATAAGAGAGAAAATAGTTTTTTTATTAAAAGGTCGAGTTGGGTTGCCAATGTGAATGGTCTAAACTAGTTCTAGAGTTCCCATAAGTGAGGAAGAACAAAAGATAAACGGTGATAGTCGTGATCGTAGACCAACTATTTATTTTTTAGCTAATCTGCCAATTCGGTCGTCGGCATGTCCAAGTCATGTCTAGTCGGACCTTATATATGGAAAGCTTAAAATAATTAAGTGAACATGTACAAATTAAAATAAAGGTTTCACTTGGTGACCCTAGAGTTGATGTAGCAGGGGAGACGCTTCATGACGACGTCTAGAAAACCTCTCTTTGGTCATGCACCTCTCTTACAATCCCAACGCCTAATAATTCACCATCTCTAGTTATCAGCAATACCCGGCCCAAGGAAAGGTATTCGTCAAATCTTTCCACCGCTAGCTTCCATTGGATTTGCTTATCAATAAAACCGGGCACAAACTCAACAGTATGTGCTAGACTAGCCTTGACAGTGTGACAAAACCTCGGCTTCACACAAGATCAATACTCAGTTTCTTGTATGGTATGCATATCAACCCGACAAATTACGCTAGCTTTCACCACGCAGAACACGCCTTTATGGCAACACAATAAGAGTGGCATGAGACCTGCTACGACTGTGAAGCCCCCTGGAAGTGATAAACAGTTGAATAACGGCATCCTCTCATCAAATACCATGCGGAAAGGTCACTTTTCTTTAGGTGGGTCGCTTAATATATCGTGAAAGAACTTCTACAAGGCTAAACCCGTGGTGTCACACAGTCTTCTCGAAACATTTTCGCTCGTTAATGATCACACATAGACAAAATGGATTCTGTCCGGCATAAACCCAACAGCAAGAAGATGCTTACAGACATGTCTTCTAGCCTTTACATACTCCCCAGAAGACGACAGCAAATCAACCTGCAAAAAGTAAAAAAATAATTAGAAGCATACACAGATTATAAATTAAAATAATATAACCAAACAAACCTTGTTTAGACAGCATACCATATCCTTAAACCCTAACGCAAATGCCGCTAAAGAATGCCAGTTAATGTGAGGGCGAAATCCTGGTTGCAATCCACAACGAGCATTACGTGATCGACTATAAACAGTTCTCTTATTACACTCGCGATATAACTAGTTTATAATAGAGGGTATTGTAATGTAATTTAGAAATTTATATAAACTATTGTAATCGACAATTATAATTGAATAATACGATCCTATGGTTTGATTCCGAGCCTAAAACCGATCCGTTCTTATTCATTCTCAACTGGCATATCACTTTTGTGTATATTCATGTGTATGTTGATGATAACATCATCACTCGTAATCCAGAAGCTGTTACTAATATCATCCACCGGCTTAATTCATTGTTTGCAATTAAAAATCTTGGCATGCTACCTTATTTCTTAGGTATTGAAGTGGTACACCATAACGACAAGTTGATCATTTCGTAACGAAAATATATTTTGGATGTCATACATCGGGCTGGTCTCTCCCAATGCAAACCGCTTGCCACTCTCATGGCTACTTTCATGTTTTACTCCCTAACGATAGTCTTATTCTCAATGATCCATCACGATATCGTCAGGTACAAGCTTACTCAGATTCTGACTCTAGCTCCAACACTCTTGTGGCCAAGAACAACTATGAGTAATTCTTTGCAGTTTCTAGCTGAAATGAACTAATTAATTAACTTAATTATTATTACTTAAACTTTCAAGTCATAAGTTAGTCATTATTATTGAGAAATAGTTACCTTTGATATTAGCATCAACATGACTCTTTAGAGTTTGCGGTAGGGATTTCACAGCCGAGAGAGAGCATCATCCATCTAAGTTTAAATTAATTAAAACAAATCTGAATTTCAGTTGAAACACAACAGAAAAAGCAAATAGACACTAAATTGGAGCATCTTTATTTCACCAAACAAACTACAAATATGTTCGAGATCAAACTATAACATCAACTCAAAATCCTAATTGTTCTAAGAACGAAAACAAACAGAAAGTACAAGTTGCAAATAACATCGTTGCAGGTTGATTCGTGATCCAAACCCTAAGATAAGATACGATATTAATTTACCTTGAAGATCTCAGATGGCAGCTTCAGTTGCAAGCCAAAAGGGGTGGAAATGATCTGGTAATTAGGGTTTCAGTTTATTTATACACAATTCTCATCTCATGGGCTGGGTGGGCTACTTTAGATGAGCTAACGGACTGGACCAAGCTTGTGCTACCAATAGAAAGAGTATTATAAGACCACTTTTGTAGTTAAAGTTAGAGGTGCACAAATCGGGTTTTTTAAATACCCGGCTTCGGGTATGAAACCAGGTATTGGAAAATCGGGTGTTGGTAATATTTAGGCCGGGTTCGGGTCTATGTAATGTCTCTAAAAGTCATACCCTATGCATCGGGCTCAGGTCGGGTATTCTAAAACCGGGTATTTGAATACCATATTATCGGGTATTTAAAAAACCTATTTTCGGGTTTTTTCGGGCTTTATTCTGGGTATAGATTGGATTTTTTAAAAGTTTGCACTTTTTAGGGAAATTTTTCGGGTATTTTTAAGGTATTTTTCGGGTATACATCGGGTATCTGAATACCCGGTTTTGGGTATTGGAAAAACCCGGTTTCGGGTATGGAACCGGTTCGGGTTATCGGGTATTACCGGGTACAATCGGGTCCGGTTCGGGTTCGGGGTTTAGTACCGAAGTGCATACCCTATCTGGTACATACGGGTAGGGTCGGGTCGGGTATGGGTTCATGTATTATAAACCCGGGTATTAAAAAAACCGGTTCCGGGTTTTTATTTCGGGTCGGTTCCGGGTTCGGGATTTTTGTGCACCTCTAGTTAAAGGTAGAGGTGTACAAAAAAACCTGTTTCAAACGGTTCACCGGTTTCAAAGCCGAACCAGGTTGATTCAACCCGGCCCCTAAACCGACCCAACCCGCAGGTTTGGGTGTCGGTTCGTATTTTTGCCTAACAACTTGGTTAAAAACCAGTTTTGAAACTGAAATCGGGTTTAGCTGAAACCTGGTCTCAAACTGGTCCTAATGGATGATGCATATATATTTTTTATTGTGGACGGATAGCTGATGCATTCTTCTTTGCCTCTTTGGGGTTCACCAAGTCCAAATGTCCAAAAGTAGATAACTTCTAAAATAACCTTACTAGGTTACTATTTTACTTTAAAGCTTAAACCATGAAACTTGAAAGCATGCATACAAAAACAATAGGTAGATAAGTGAAGAGGTAGGTCCTCGCAAAGCCCAGTTGGACCCGCAAGACACACCTTGAAGAGGTACATCTGCGCAAAGACCAACTGGTTCCGTAGGACCCACCATGCTCAGAGAGATGAAGACCTTACACGCAGTAAGCCAACTGTTCCCGCAGGAAAGCCTCCCTTGGTACAGTACCCTGCCTGTCCCCGCAGTTGTGGGTACAAGCCAAGAAGGAAGGCCACCCGCACTAACAGTAAGGCTACACGCATAAGGCACTAACTCTTAATACTTCAGTAATGTCACCTGAAGAAGGAATGAGCAGGGTGGGAATATTCCCGCTCAAAAGAGCTAGTCCGTACGCTTCTGGAAGATCTTTTGTACTATACCTGCCAAGGTATGGACAAAATAGACAAGATCTGACCAAAGCAGCCCATGAACCAATCACAGGGTGACAGCTCACCGACAATAGTACGATGAGGAGCACGCTCCAGTACAAAATGTCACTATCAGCCGCTGCCTACCCACCAACTCCCATCGTGGCACGTACATAGCCCGTAGTTGGTGGAAAAAGAATATTATACAACTGACCGTACCTGCTTGGAAACCTACCTTCGGCTATAAATACTCCAACACCTTGGAACGGTATTAGGATCTTATCTTCTCTCTAGCTATTCCTCTCAATATACACTTATATTCAGAGCAATCTAGTCTGATTCTCACGCCGGAGGGTGGTCACAAGGAGGAACCCCCCTTCTCAGTGACGAGCTCACGGTGTCTGTTTTGCAGGTCAAGAAGAATAACCATCTTTGCCGGACCTAACCCTCGTGGGAAACATCTACTTAACCCTAAGATTATCCGTAATCTGCCGGGGTCATTTAGTGTTTCTTCATTGGCGCCACCCGTGCATTAAGCTAGAACTAATTCTTTTTCTCAGTTTTTTCAAAATTTCTGGAAAGATGGTTAAGGTTACTCCGAGGCCAAAGCCACCGAGTGACCAAGAAACCCCGGTAACCACAACCCCAGCTACTGGGGGGGAATACCGGTGAATACACGGTTTTTACGAACACTACCCCAGCTACCCAAGCCGGGGAAAGTACAGTAAACAATCCTCCCCTGGGATTCATTGATACCCAGGTGGAGAAGCAACAAACGAGGCTTCCCCACCAAACACTAGATCAAGTTAAAGCTTGGGCGGAAGCACGTCAAAAAGAATTCCAAGCTGAGTTGGATGAACGTTTACGTTCACTCCAACAGGCCAACGACGAATTCGGAAGCACTCGACAACAGCTCAACACGAGCAATGATTGCGAGTATTCGGATGACGATTGGGAAGAATCTGACAGTGACGCAAACCCTCGTCATAAGGCGAAAGGGAAGCGTAAAGAAGTAGACTTCCGCTCGAAAAGAAATTTTGGAGAAACTTTCAAGCCAAAGAGCGCGGGGGGAAACCCACGTGACTTCTCCAAAACTTTCAGACCGACTGTTGCAAATGCGGGAACGTCCAAGTTTGCAAGAGACATTGCGGAAGCAATCGCTCCAAAGAGTGCCAAACAGATGTCCAACATAGGCACTTATGATGGCGTATCCGACCCAGACGATCACTTGAACAGATTCATAGCGGGGGCAACCGTCAGTAATTGGATGGAACCCACGTGGTGTTACATGTTCCAAATGACGCTCGTCGGGGCAGCCAGAGCGTGGTTTGATCGTCTACCGGTCCACCACATCTATGATTGGTCAAACTTCCAGCACAAGTTCAGCCAGCACTTCAGTCAACAAAGAAAATATACTGAAGAGCAGTGGACGATCCTCAACTGCGTCCAAGAGGAAGACGAATCTTTGCTAGACTTCATCACTTGCTTCAACTCAAAGAAGCTAAGTCTAGGCACTATAAGCGAAGATCTTGTTCGCGCCGCTTTCATCCAAGGCGCCGAGTACCCAGAGCTTATCCGCACTTTGACGGGTAAAGATGGCATGCCATCTACATGGGATGCCATCATGACGGCAGCTAAACGCTTTGTCGAGACGGAGAAGCAACTGGGTAGAAATCTTCCCCAGAGCACAAATCTCTACACGCAGAGGACCAGAGAAAATAATGTTCGTACCGCCCGACATAATAAAAAGAGGAAGCTTGGTATTTGGCAGTCAAGGATAAACTTTGACACCTCATCTAGCTCTCGCCCTCTATTAGGTGGAAGGGACAACACACACTCGTCCCGGAATCCCAGATGGACGCCACTCACAAAAAGCGTCACCGAGATATTTGCCACCGAGAATCTCCCGTGGCCAAAGGCTCTAATAATCCGGCAGCGTCATAACGTTGATCAGAGCAAATCCTGTGACTTCCACGGGACAAAAGGCCACACCACAGAGGAGTGTACGTCTTTGAAGGATATTGTCGAAACATTCGTCAAAGATGGAAAACTTACACACCTCGTGGCGTCAATCAAGAACGGAGGGAGAAATGACAATCGGTACAAGGGCAACGGACGAAAGCCCGTCGACATCAGCATCCACATGGTTCATGGCAACGTCAGGGGAAGAAAACGACGAACGACGGAGCCAAGTGCGTGGAAGGAAGCTGAAGTGCGCTTCCCGCGTGTGCCATGAGGGCCCAACAAAGAAGGCCCCATAGTGATCAAAAGCCAGCTGGGGCACTACATCACCTCCCGCACTCTTGCTGATAACGGCGCTTCGTCAACGGTCATGTATAGGTAGTTCTTCGACAAGCTAGACGACGAAGACAAAGAACGCCTGGAAACGGTCTACGCCTCAATGGAAGGGTTTGACGGCAGCACAAACACCCCCTTGGGGATCCTATCCTTCCCCGTCACTCTCACAGACGGGAAGTACTCCCGCACAGAAGACGTGGACTTCGTCGTGATGAGGAAGCCACACCACACGTACGACATTCTCTTCGGGAGAGATGGGATGGCAAGGTTTAATGTCGTGGTGTCGTCGGTCCATGGTATGATGGGATGGCCAACAGCTGAGGGCGTTGCTATGATCACGGGCATTCCCCAGGTATGCATCGCATCTGTCTCATCCAAACCTAAACCAAAGATGGCTAAACCAACAACCTCTGAGCCAGAAGAATGGGCCTTCAATGGCAAATACCCTGACCAGCCTGTTACCATTGGCCCAACGATCACTCATCCCACACGCACCCTGCTCAAACGCTTGTTGCAAAAAAATGCTGACATCTTCGCGTGGACACCAGCCGACATGACTGGTGTACCCCGAAGTAGGGCTGAGCATAAGCTCAAGTGTGACCCGGCGTTTACGCCGATCATACAAAAGCGTCGCGTGATGGGGACTGAGCAGGCTAACGCGTGTAGAACCCAAGTTAAGGAACTCCTTAACGCAGGCATCGTACGCGTTAGTAAATATCAAACATGGGTTGCAAATCCCGTCATGGTACCGAAATCCAACAAACAATGGCGCATGTGCATAGACTTCAAAGACCTGAATAAAGCATGCCCCAAAGATTGTTACCCGTTACCCGAAATTGACCTGAAGGTACATTCGTTAGCACCATTTCGCCTTAAATTCTTCCTTGATGCGTATAAAGGGTACCATCAAATCCATATGGCCGTTGACGATAAGGACAAAACTGCATTTCGGACGCCCGATGGCACATTTTGTTATCAAATGATGCCATTCGGACTTAAGAATGCCGGGTCCACATACCAACGCCTGATGGACAAAGAGTTCCATGCCCAAATCGGGAGAAACTTGGAAGTTTACATGGATGACTTGGTCATCAAAAGCCTTGAGCCAGAAGCGATGTTGAAAGACATCGAAGAATCTTTCAACACGCTCAGACGGATAAACATGAAGCTCAACCCGAGCAAGTGTTCTTTTGGGATGGAAGAAGGGAAGTTCTTAGGAGTCATCGTTACCAAAGATGGCTTCAGAGCGAACCCTGAAAAGGTCGAAGCCATTTTCAAAATGGAATCACCTACTACCATCAAACAGGCTCAGACACTGAATGGACGACTAGTCGAACTTAACCACTTTTTGGCAAACCATGCGGATAGGTCGTTCCCATTCGTGTCAACATTGAGAAATTGCTTGAAGAAAACGTACTTCCGCTGGACACCAGAAGCGGAAGCAGCTTTTCAGGAGATTCGGTCACGCTTGATCGAACTCCCAACGCTCACAGCACCAGAAGCGGGGGAGGAATTAATTCTCTACCTCTCCGCCACGGACAGAGCAACCGGGGCAGTCTTACTAGTAGAACGAAAAGGCATTCAGATGCCCATCTACTATGTAAGCCGCGTCTTAGCGGACGTAGAAACCCGGTACTCTACCCTGAAAAAATTAGTCTTAGCGCTTGTACAGGCTTCACGCAGGCTAAGACGATATTTCCAAGGACACCCAATCACCATTCTCACCAACTTCAAACTTGCAAACGTTCTAGGCAAACCCTAGTTATCAGGGCGCCTAGCCAAATGGGCAATTGAATTGGGAGAATACGCGATAAAGTACAAGCCAAGACCAGCCATAAAAGGCCAGGTCTTGGCCGACTTTATTGCAGAAGTCCCCGCTTCGCGGGAAAAAGAGTGCCAGGAAGAGGCTCAACCCTCTCCAGCACAGGACATTGATGATGTCTGGCGACTCTATACTGATGGAGCAGCCAACAACGAGGGTTCAGGCGCAGGGTTGAAACTAACTAACCCAGCAGGCCAAGAGTACACTTACGCTATTCGGCTGGATTTCCCAAGTACAAATAACGAAGCGGAGTACGAAGCATTCTTGGCCGGATTAAGAATTGCGCGTAAGATGGGGGTGAAAAACTTGGAAGCCCACGTGGATTCCATGTTAGCAGCCAACCAAATAAACGGGACGTACACGGCCGTGAACGACACAATGGCCCTGTACCTCGCACAAGCAAAAGCCCTTATGCGCGATTTTGACGATTGCAAAGTTATGCACATCAAGCGAAGCGAAAACAAATCTGTGGATGCGTTAAGCAAGCTTGCATCGTTAGCCTTCACCCACTTGGGAAAAGACATCCACGTTGAACTTCTTGGAGCACCATCAGTCCCGCACAAGGAAATCTGTGTCATCCAAACCGGCACGGAAACATGGATGACACCAATCATAAATTACCTTGCAGCGGGTATACTACCAGAGTCGAAGACACATGCAAGAAAGATACGCTGTAAATCACTGAACTATCAACTTGTTGATGACATACTTTACAGGCATAACTTTCTTGGCCCACTCCTCAGATGCGTGGACGACCAAGATGCCGACTACCTCCTAAGGGAAGTACACGAAGGCATCTGTGGAGTACACGCAGGTCGACGCGCAGTTGTAGCTAAGCTAAACAACGCGGGATACTTTTGGCCGAGGATGCACACAGATGCGCTGGCCTACATCAGAAAATGTAGATCCTGCCAGCTTTACGCACCCAACACGCATCGCCCGAAGAACGAACTTGTTCCAGTCACGTCGTCGTGGCCATTCCAGAAGTGGGCCATCGATGTGACAGGCCCATTTCCCACAGCAGCAGGGAACGTTCAGTTCCTAGTGGTAGCCATCGACTACTTCACCAAGTGGATAGAAGCAAAACCCCTAGCCCAAACAACCGCAAAACATATCAAAAAAATTATTTGGGAATTTATTATTTGTCGTTTTGGACTTTCACAGAATTTGGTAAGCGATAACGGCACCAACTTTGCTGACCAGAAGCTGCAAAAGTGGCTGAAAGAACTTCAAATCACCCACACCTTTACCTCAGTGGCACACCCACAGGGTAATGGTGAGGTGGAAAGAGCAAACAAGAGCATCATCGACGGCATAAAGAAAAGACTCTTGGAGCATAGATCCGGCTGGGTGGACGAAGTTCCACATGTCCTTTGGGCGAACAGAACGCTAAAAAAGGCAAGCACGGGCGAAACCCCGTTCAGCCTTACCTATGGCACTGAAGCCATGGTCCCGGTCGAAATTGGTCTACCCTCACCAAGAGTCATAACTCAACCAGAAGACAATGATGCGGAAAGACGGTTAGACCTTATGCTAACCGAAGAATGCAGAGAATTAGCCGCAGCGCATGAAGAGAACTACAAGCGACAAATGCAAAAGTACTACAACACGCGGGTAAAGCTCTGCAACTTCAATGTCGGAGACTACATACTGCGTAACAACGAGGCTTCGAACCAAGAGCGCCCAGGAAAGCTGGCCCCGGCCTGGGAAGGGCCATACGTTATTAAAGAAGTTTTGGGAAAGGGCGCCTACCGGCTCGAAAGGCTCGATGGCACCCCCATCCCAAGAACATGGAATGGAGCTCAATTACGCAAATGTTACATGTAGATCAATTCCAAACTTGTAAAGAAAAGGCCTAGAGCCACTTCTAATGGAAATGATTCTCCTTTATCACATTGTGTTGATAGCCTTACCTTTATACTTATGAACTGACCACACTGATATGCCGGTATTCACCGCATAAATAAGTGTGGAAATAAGTAAGTCGTTGCGTGTGGAAGGCGGCAAAACCCGCATAAACACAAAAACAGTAAATATTTCTAAGGGGAAGATGAGGAAAACCTTCACGCATGTCAGATATAGGTAGTTTGGCCATCCTGCTAAGTGAAAGTGACGGTCTTACCCGCACAATCATGATAGAGGAAGCAGAACATTAACCTATTATCTAACACGCGTCGAAAGGTTAACTTATTCAAAACACTTAGAAAATTGCTAAGTTAAACTAAAATATGCATGAGCAAAACATATAATGTTTACAAGGCAAGGCGTTAACAAAACATTTATATTTCATAAAAATCCAAACATTACAAGAATGGCTAGGTATCTACCCGCCTACAAAAATACAAATCTATTCTAATGGTTGGAAGGGATCTCAAGGTTCAAGCTTCAGGACCACTCCCTCCAAACCCACTTGAACCCGCACCATCAATTGTCTGTGGCGGTTCGAGGAAAGCCTTGAGAACAGCTAGCCCGTCATCAGCAGCCGCAATTTCGTTCACCTTCTCCACAACCGGATGCGGGAAGGCAGCATACTGGTTCACAGCTTGGTCGTAGGCAGCTTCAGTGTCTACATCGTGTAAAGGAAAGTTGGAAGGCGGGATGCCCTTCTCTGCAAATCCTAGACCAAGCAGGAAACCAGCCTTCTCCCCGTCCTTATGAGAAGCGTTGAGGGCTGCACTTATGGCATCGTCATAAGATGTGTTCGCGAAAATCCGATGCACAACCTACAAAAAAATATATATATCAAAAACTTTTCTAAGTATAAAGAAAAGCGTAAAGCAAAGGAATTATTAAGTTATGCGTACCTGAGGCAACGCTTCTCGTAGAAGCCACTCCTTAGTGATCAGAGCTTCTTGGAGGGTAGCTTGAGCTTGATCGCGGGCACGTTCGGCTTCATTTTTTGTTGAGGTTGGCAAGCAACACATCCTTAGCAGCAGCCTCTTCAACGCCCCTGAGCTTGCGCTCAGTGCGATCAAGCATACCCTTCTGATCCAGGAGCTCTTGGAGCTTCTTGGCATCTTCCAAAGCCAAAGCATCATGAGCCTGTTGAAGCTTCTCTAGTTTGGCTTTAAGCTCTTCGTTCTCAGTGCGTAGAGGCTTAGCAACGGCTTCAGCTTTGGTGGCCCTCTCGGTCGCGTTACGCGCAGTTTCCTTGGCCAACCAAAGCTGCTCGTTAACAGCTTGGGTAGCCTTGGAACGAGCCTCGTGTCTGGCCTGAACCTCGACCTCAAGGTCCTTGAAGGCCTTCTCCTTCTCTGCAGCGGTGGCAGCAAGCCTCTTATTCTTTTCCCGCAATGCTCGCGCCTGAGCCACTTTCAGGCTACGCGCAGTCTTTAACTTTTTGTTTTCACGACAAAGCAACTCGACGCGCGGCTGCATCCGGGCAAGGAGGATTCGGAGCTCATTGGATAGCCTACCCTCTTGGTAGCTAGCCATTGCCTCCCCCAACGCACC
This sequence comes from Bidens hawaiensis, assembly GCF_021521415.1. NCBI lineage: Eukaryota > Viridiplantae > Streptophyta > Magnoliopsida > Asterales > Asteraceae > Bidens > Bidens hawaiensis. The sequence continues at coordinate 134,905 of NW_027496282.1, read as the reverse complement.
GCTTGGGGCGGCATGGCGTGCCAAGTCAACGCAATCCGCAGCCGTCCGGAGGGTCGTTCCCCGGCGGATATTCCACCGTGGAGCATACACCTCATTAGAATCCGAAACTGCAAAAACAAAAAACAGTTAGAAAAAAAAAATGATAAGAAGGAATAATAGGCCAAAGTAACCCACGCACCTGTAGGGTCGATAACAGGTCGGTAGCCGCCAAACTCATCACCCGAACCTAAGGGAAATCCATCCAAGAGGTCAAGGAGATAGGGAGGAGGCAAAGATTGGCTAGAGGTCCCAACCCCGAACATACCTGAAGAGCCAGCCATGGACGAGGTAGTCGCTGGCGCCGGAGGAGGCATGGTAGAAGCCACCGTGGTGGAAACCATCGGAGGTGAACTCACAACCGTGGTCGCCGCTGTGGAAGAGCTTGCAGAAAAAGTCACCGCCGGCCCAGTGAAAGATGTGGTAAAGATGGCACTGACGGCCGGCGGAGATGACGTCACAACTGGAACAGTTGCCTCAACAGAATGAGCAACTGAACCAACACCAGAAACAGGCGCAGCCGACTGGGTCATCGCCTCAGATAGGTTGACCAAACCTATCGTCGTGGGTCCGGAACTGCTCCCTCCCGCACCGCTCTGGAAGGCGGATGCGTCCACTCCTGCGTGAAGACAACAAAAGATGAAAAAAAAAGGCGGAAAGAAATGCGGGAAAGGTAAACATTATACTTACGGGTTTTCTTAATCTTGAAAGTTCTGACGGGCGGAGACGAACCCGATGGAACTGGCCTCTTCACGCCAGTCACCGTTGCAACGCTTTGTTGCCCAGAGGTGACAGTCGTCTCAACCTCCGAGACAATAGTCTCACCACCACCGAGGTTCCCCGCCGCCTCCTCACTTTCAGTCTCGGAATCAGACTGATTCCCCAGGTCGACGACGGAGGTAACCTTCGCCTTGCCCTTTACGCCAGGAGCCTTCTTCTTCCTCACGAAGAATGGCCCGTCTGCGGATCCCTCATCAGAAGATGACAAAATTATAGGAACTCCAGCAGAAGTTTGAGCATGAAGAGGGCGAGGATTAAAGAATCCCTTACCTGGCCGAGTGGCGCTCAAAATTTCGTGGCCCGGCGGGTAGACCTCTACGAATCTATCTGTCGTTTGCTCCAGAATGGGCAACTCGTTCTTGTCAAGATCGCGAGTACCCAGCCGGGCGGGACCACCAGTCTCCCGTGGATGCAGGAGCGATTGTAAGTCGTTCCCCTCTGAAATAAAAAAAGATTAACAGTTAGAAGAAAAACCCTAAATCAACACAAAAGATGGAGCATACCGTAAGGAGTAAAGTTCAAACCGTATTCGAGGATGATAGGTATTTGCGGCGTCTCAGAACCGGCATCCTTCCATACCCGGTTCATCCCAAGCATCACCATCCCAGACTCCGCAAAGCGGTAAACCGGAGTCTGGATCTGGGAGATCTTGGCGAACCATTCCGTCTCCTGGTAGTTGGAGGCGTGAAGGTTAGGGAGTGCCCTCCCGTTCTTGAACGTCATCACGATGGGGATGACGCGAGCGGAGATGTAGAAAAACTCCCGCTTCCAAGACCGAAGACTGCGCTCGGTAGCGCAGATCTTCAAACCCTTGATCCGAGTGACCAAGGTATACCAGCCCTGGATACACCTCCAGGAGTAGAAGGTCATCAGGCGGTCGACGCGGGGCTCGATGCCCAGAATGTGGCACACCCATTCAAAATGGCGAACCTTAGCGATCGCCATCGGGTGCACCTCCGTCAAGTGTACACCGTGTTTCTCCAGAACACGGTACACGAACTTCGTTAATGGGAATCTGAGATTCCCATATATGAAGAATGAGGCATAAACCCCTATCTTGCCCTTAGGGGCATCATACACCGTCTGGTGGGGCTCTGGAAACTCAGGCTCGTAAGGCTCGAGCATGAACTTCTTGACGATATAGTGATATAAATCGACAGAAAGAGTACAATGGCACTCGCCAGCAGTACTCTTATCGTCCTTATCAGACGTGGACGTCGGGTTCTCGAGGTATACATCAGACTCCTCGACGTTAATCTCGGGATCATGTGTAGAAGACATTTTTTAGGTGTGAAAGAGAACGATTTCAGGAGAATGCTCGACGGAAAAGTTAGAGTATTCGCCGGAAATCGCTTAGAAGAAGAAGAATGAAGTGAACGTATGGAATGAGATACACCCTCTTCCTCCTTATATACTCATCGCAATGAATGCGATGAATTTAATGCGGAGGGGAGAGAAAACGCAGGTGCAATGAAACGGCGACACGTGGAAAAAGCAAGCTAGCAACAGCTGTCGAAAGGACGCGTGCCGTAAAACTCGCGCCCACGTGCCTGAAAACTCGCGCCCACGCGCCTGAAAAAGCGTCCGGATTGACCACATACTGTCACGTCGTCATAACTTCCTGCACGTCCTGAAACCGTCAGAAGAAACCGTCAGGAGACGCCAACGTCACTTCAACCGTTGGGGCTGTCCTTATCCTTTCACACACTCTTCGAATTTCAAAAAGATTCAAAAATATTCAAAAATAAGAGGGAATATACCCCCTTACCTTGGGAAGCAAAAAACCGTAAGACAAGCGCGGGTACAGTGTCAAGGCGAAACCCTTCACATACTTAGCACTTGCAGGGAATTGAAGCCAAGAAGGATCTTGTGGGCCATGCTTGCGGAAAGGGAAATAACACCTCCGCATGGCGGGAACGTTGAGAACTAGATTGTTTGAAGCTTCAAGGTGGAATTGGTGGTTTAACATAACTGATCACTATGTCCAAAACTACCAAAACCTCGTAAAGAATCTGTACAAGTGAAACTCAACGCTCCCGACTTGCGAAGAGGTTAAACACCTACCCGCATCATAACCAAAGATCAGGCAGAAAAGTCGGGAATTTCTGCAAGTGACATTAGGAAAACTGCGGGAAGAATCCCCGCGGAAAACCTTAGAAAACAAAAACTCCTCTTTAAAACCCCTTGCTTAAAGTCCAAAAGTTCACCTCACTTACTGACAATTCATGATAGGAACAATGGACTGGGGGGACTTGAAGAGGTAGATCCCCGCAAAGCCCAGTTGGACCCGCAAGACACACCTTGAAGAGGTACGTCTGCGCAAAGACCAATTGGTTCCGCAGGACCCACCATGCTCAGAGAGACAAAGACCTTACACGCAGTAAGCCAGCTGTTCCCGCAGGAAAGCCTCCCTTGGTACAGTACCCTGTCTGTCCCCGCAGTTGTGGGTACAAGCCAAGAAGGAGGCCACCCGCACTAACAGTAAGGCTACACGCATAAGGCATTAACTCTTAATACTTTAGTAATGTCACCTGAAGAAGGAATGAGCAGGGCGGGAATATTCCCGCCCAAAAGAGCGTGGGTTTGTTGTGGGTCAGGCTGCGTTGAAGGCTGAATCGGGCAAAGTTGTTAAACACGAGAAAGCTTGTTTAGATAATCAATATGTCTTTCTACCATTTGCCTTTGATACATTTGGTTTTCTGGCTCCAGAGGCTGTAAAATTTTTGAGTAGGGTTCAGCGCGTCGTACACGGAACCTCTTCAGCTTCTAGGTCCCAAAGCTTCGTTTTTAGTAGGATTGGCTTTGCTGTTCAAAAGGGGGTTGCGGCGCAGCTTGTTGCCCGTTTGCCTGCCACTTTATTGTAATCGTTTTATAGTAAATTATATAAAACTTCGATTGTGATGGAAAAAAAAAATTTAGAATTGCCAGGTAAATCGAAGCTATGATGTGCACTTCTGAATTAATATCCCAATTTATTATCAACAATGTTGCTATTTTGAATGATGGCTACCGTTTTTATTATTATTACATATACATTGCATGGGTTGGTTAATATAATGGATAAAAATTGCTAGTTAATATGTGAACATAAGCATTGCATGAGTTGGTTAAATTGTGAGCTAAAAACCCGGTGTTAGTACGATTGTAACCACTTTTTAACCAAACCCGTTTCGGCCCGAAACATGTTCCTATTTGACAACATGTTAACTTAAAGCCCGTTTTGACCTGACCCCTTTCGACCTTATCCCATATTGGCCCGAACTAAAATAACCCTTTTTGTATTGACCTATTTCGACATTAGCAGCCCGACCCATTGCCGATCTTAACGGGTAATCACGTAACATGGTAGTTTTATATAAATAATAATAAATAACAATACTACACTCAAATTAATGAGAATAAAATGATCGTTTTTACGGTGTAATTGTTTTAAAAAAGTATTACCGTGTGAAAACGTTATGGTCGTTTAAAAGTTGTTTGGGGGTGGGGGGGTTGTTTAGAATAAGAGGAAAATGTGTGACTATTATTCAAACTAACAAATTAACCAAAGTTGAAGGATTAAAATTGTAACTATTTTTCAAGAAATTGAAGTCAACGTATGATGTGCAAAAAGGCAAAATTGCCCCTAAAATCTTATAGTTTAATGGATTGTATGTTGTAAATTATGCATTGTTTATTGGACCTCTTAAGATTTAAGAGATCCCTCACTTTTATATTATATATAGACTAGATGGGTGCCCACGGCCCGCGCCATGAAGCAGGGAACGCAGGCCTTGGTAATCATGTAATAAGTTTATGGGTTTCGGTTTGAAACCGTAAAGCCGCATACCGCCCCGATTCTCAGGTGAGTGAATTTCCATCGGTGCCAAACGCCGCGGATAGAGGTGGACAACAAAACCGGTTCCTGGAACCGGTTCGGCGGAACCGAACCGGAACCGAACCGGTTCCTACCCGTTTTTCGTAGGAACCGGTTCGGTTCCGTTTCAACCCGACGATCCGGGACCGGTTTGACATGTTTGGAGGTGGACCGGGTAGGAACCGGAACCGAACCGGAACCGGTTCTGAAACCGGTTCGACCGGAACCGGTTCCGAACCGGTTATAGCCGTTGGAGTGGTTCTAGCCGTTGGGAAACGGTTTTATGGCCTTTTTTTGACCGTTGGGGTCAAAAATGGCCGTTTTTTGGCTCCCCAAACACCCCACTACTAGTATAAATAGGTATTTAGTGTAATGGGTTCATCACAACACTCAAAACGCAAACCCGAACGCAAAAAAATACAAAAAAACGCTATTACAACGTTCTGAGTTCTCTAATCTCTTGTTTTCTCTTCTTCTATATTCATATTTGTTGTTATGGCTGCCTCACAATCATCGGTTGGTCAAGGTTCCACCGCCGGACCAAGTTTCGTTCGTATTGTACCTCATAATCGTAATCAAGAGATTTGGTGCAATTGGGATTTGGTTGAATTGAGTGACCATTCATTGAAGGCTCGGTGCAAGTTTTGTGGGATTTATTTAAACCCACTTTCGAATTCAAATTTGAAGAAACACATCGAAAGACCGTATTGCAGGGCGTTGAAACAGAACGTCGAGTCGCAACAAACGCAAATGGATAGTGAAGGCGGAATATTTACATACCAAATTGATCGAGTTCAAGATCGTATGGCGAAGTTTGTGATTCAAGAAGCTTTGCCGTTTAGCCACTTCGACAACCCTCGCTTAACCGCCATGATTCGAGATACGCTTCAACCACAATACACTCACGTAAGTCGTCATACTCTTAAACGTTATTGTTTAAAATTGTGGAAGAAGGCCAAAGAGGTACTAATTGGGATGTACCTCATCGATGGAATTCCACTTGCATAATGTTTCAAAGTGCTTTGAAACAAAGAGACACTTTACAAATGTTTCATTCTAGTCTTGCCGAGAATGATTTGGCAATCCCCTTTTCAAATGAGAAATGGGAAATTATCAATGACTTATCGACTTTTCTTGAAGTTTTTAAAACATCAACTACGAAACTATCGGGAACGTATTATCCGACAAGTCCCTTGGTTCTTTCGGAGTTATTTTTAATCGTTAACAATCTTAAAGAATTTGAAAATAAAAGTCCAATGTTTTCAAACATCATATTACCAATGAAGTTTAAATTAAAAAAATACTTTCTTGAATTGCCACCGATTTTTACTTGCGCCGCCGCTTTAAACCCAATGTTAAATGTTACGGGGGTTGAATGTGTGATAGACGAAATTTTTTCAGCCTTAGATATGCATGAAGTTGACCCAAACTTTTCAACAGAGGCACAAAATGATTTTAACTTGAATTTTAAATTTATGTATGACTTTTATATAAATAAATATGGGTCAAACATACACATGCCTACGCCGGGGGGGGTCTTCATCAAGTTCAAGTGCTCCTAGAGTACGAGACCCCATGATTAGCCTTATGAACACCGTTCGCAACGTAACGGCTAAAAAACAAAGGGGTAACACCCCTTCAAGCGAACTAGGAAGGTATAGTGCATATGATTTCTCTACCGGTTTATCCGAAGAGGAATATGGCACTTTTGATGTTTTGGCTTGGTGGAAGGTAAAGGAAACCGAGTTTCCGATTCTTGCCACCATGGCCCGTGATTTACTAACCGCCCAAGCTTCTACGGTAGCTTCGGAATCTGCTTTTTCTCTTAGTGGCAGGGTAATATCGGTGAGAAGAACAAGACTGAATTCGGAGTCGGTGGAGATGTGCATTTGCTTGAAGGATCACTTGGACTCAATCGATCGTGTTCAACACGTGACCACTCTGGAAGACGAAACACCACTTGATGTTCGAGTGCACGACGAACAAGAAGGCGTTTCTACAAGTAATTCTGATGAATAAGTCGCCACTCAATAATTACGACGAACAAGAAGGCTTTTATAGAAATAATATGTCACAACTTTATATTTATAAGTTTAATGTTTTGTTAGTTTGTTTTTGAATATTTTAAAACATGTAACCTTTTTTTTTGAACTTCTTAAAGTAAATAAAATGAATTTTATGTTAATTGTTTTTTTTATTTAACATGTTATACAAATACGAATCGTATAACACCGCTCTTGATTATAATTCAACATTTGACTTGCGTAAGCCAAAAGACTATAATACATAGCAAACTCAACAAATGTAACACGATACAGATTTAAGTTCACCATTACACGATACACGATACAGACTAATCAATTCAAACACGCTGACACTCATAGCATTAAGTTCAATATGTTGTTTACCATTGCTCTGTGGGTGAACAACAAAAGTAGCATGAGCCTCTTCAGAAATCAGAAGAACACAAATCATCACCTACACAAGCAGCGGAAACGAAAAACGAAAAAAAAAATAATATTTTACACTGTAACCGGTTGGAACCGGTTACGGTGTAAGAACCGGTTTAGGAACCGGTCAGAACCGGTTCCACCGGTTCCGGGTCCGAGGGTTGGGGAACCGGTTCGGTTCCCTAACCGGTTCGACCATGGAACCGGTTTAAACAGTGATGTTGACTAATGGAACCGGTTCTGAACCGGTTCCGGTTCCTTTGACCAACCCGATTTGATCACCTATAGCCGCGGATACATAACCTTTATAATTATTGCCAACAGCTATTAGGTTTCTCAGTATATGTTTCAAAGACACAGAACAATAGCATCATCTTATCACAAACACATTCACAAATCACAGCCACCACCAACATTTAACACCAACCCACATACATACATATAAGTTGTTTATTTACATTTCACACTCCTAATAACCCCACATACTAAAAGTCTAAAACCATGAATAATCAAACATAACATATGTCTAATAAAGCTAATAGAATTCACGGTCAGGGAAGATGAGTGGAGCCACCAGTGACCAAATATAAAGTGCGGCAGTGACCCACTCGGTGCCAACCCGAACCCAAACTGAAGTCCACCCGACATCTATGAGATCTGAGCTTTCTGAACTGGTCCATCCGGATAGAAGCATGGCTGAATACATGCTTGCCAGTGCAAATATCAGATGGAAAAACATGTATGAGTAACTCACGGGTTTTGCTTCCACTTCTTTCTTGTCTTTTCCTGACTCTAGTTCTTCAGACTCTAGAAATGGTGATCGCTCGCCTGTGGTGAACGTAAGCTAAAATGTTAGTTTCATGTATATGGGTTCGTTTGGGTCACCTCAAACTATACAACGGGTCAATTTGGGCCTATTTCAAATTAGTCAACAGGTTCATTTGGGCCACCATCGCTGCAGTCTCCACCAAATTGACACATTTCAACCCGACTCTATTTTGGCTAACTCCTGTTCTGACCCAATCCAGATTGATACTTATTTTTTATCCAAATTGACACTTCTTTAAAACGGCCTGTTTTAACCCAAACAAAATTGATACGTTTTTAAAAACGGCCTGTTTTGACACGAACCGAATTGATACTTTATTAGAATGGCCCGTTTCAACCTAAACCATACTGATACTTTTCTAAACGGCCCGTTTGACCCGTATTGACCTGAACCGGTTCTGACCCATTACCCAAACCCACCGAACCCGCGCAGTTTGCCAGGAGCCCAGGTTCGGTTTCATGAATCCAATTTAGAACAAGCTATGTAATGTATATGATAAAGTGTACTGGTTTTACCTGCTCTTGGAGAAGATGGAGGGGATAAGAATGTTGTTGAAGAACCGGCCCGCAAAGCTGAATACAAAACTGATAAAACAGTTGTAATCATGCCAAGAATCAGTGTACTTGTGGTAACCGCTTTGGAACCGTTTAAACCATTGCATGCATAATCTCTAGGTTCAGCAGAAAGGCCAGTGTAACACACATAAGCACAGTAAACTGAAATAACTGAAGCAGGCAACAAGCTACCATTCACCTGTTAGATAGCATCAAGAATCGAACTTTAAACACTAAGATCATTGAGTCAAATATATAGGTTGTATACCTGAAAGGGTTTGTAATAATTTGATTAAAAATACACATATGATTACCGCGGGATGCAATGCAATAATAGCGAACGTAAGTGCTAGAATCATTGTCATCACAAGGAAGAAGACATTTAGACCACAGTCATGGCCAGACGGGTTGAACCAGATAAACAGCAGCCCGGATATTGTGAATGCAGCGATATAGCAAGTAACCGATACTGCAAGTAAAGCAACAAACCTGAAAATATACATAACAAATAAATCAGAAATGAAGAAATAGTAGGAATTTAACTATTAAGTATTAACTAACCACTTCTGTTCATCTTTAGCAACCCAAGCATCATTCCAAGAATGTGTAGCATCCAATAATATTAATACTTGAACTAACAAAAAGAACCCTGCTCCAAATTTCGATATAAATCCTGCATATTACAAAAATACAAACTTTTGATCCAAACGGCAAAACCCGAGTTAATGATCTTCATTAGTGATGCAATAGGATCTAAACTAACCATAAACTGATATGACTGAATTTGGAAGGAAAAACATGAGGATAATAAGCAAAGCCCAAATCACAATCTTGAAAATCCATCCACCATGGTGCCAACCGTCACGTCTGTCGTTTTGATCCTTTACACCGATCATTATTACCGCTAGTATTGCGAAAAACAAACAGTTTCCGAGACTGACACGAAGAACCGCTTGCGTTTGGAACCATTCATCAGAAAGTGTATCAGAAGTGTTGATCCCTATCAATCCCAAAATAAAACTAGATCAGTCAGTGAGATTTAACTCAAAAACAGCAATTATGTGATAATAAGACTGTAATCAGTACCAAATGTTTAATATCTAGCTAATTTAAGAAATTAAACCTTATTTTTAGGGCTGTAAACAAACCAAACGTTTGGCGGGAAGTTCATTTACTCTCATTCGTTTAATAAATGAAGGAACATGAACAAGGAATTTCATTCGGTTAACTATATAAACGAACACGAAGAAGGGCTATGTTTGTTCAAGTCTGTTTGTGACGTAAATGTTCGAGAATGTCTTCGCGTACATCCGTTTATGTTCATTAATATTTGTTTGCTTATGTTTGTTCATTACTTCATTAAAGGTTTTTAATACTTTTTATGACTCTCATAATCTTATGATATACTATTTACTATGAAAACAAAAATATATACCAGTCTTGGTTGGCCAAATCAAATAAGACGTTGTTAGGCCAGCTGTTCGTGAACCATTTAACTGTCCAATAAAATCTTAACCGATGAACATTGTATACACAGAATGTATAGCTGTATACAAATTTGTAGAATTAAACATTTTTATCTAATCATAAAAACTTGTAACATACTAGTGATAAACAGTTGAACACTAGAGCCTATTTTAAGCTAAAAATCCAAACTTGATGATCCAAAACCACTAAACCCGACCCGAATTACAAAACCCTAATTAAATTATTCCAAAACCAACATCAAACAATAAACCCCCAATTCACAATTCCACGTAATTTACGTCAAATAGAACAACTTACAAGAGAATTGCTTCAACAGAGGCGTGCCGATTTCACGAAGGACCCACGAGATGATCAACGAGAGACCAAATAGTCCGCAGTAGCCGAGTCTAGCTGACTTCTTTGTGATCGTTGATGCGGCTGATGTGCACAGGCCACAGGTTAAAGACGCACAGCATCCCATACAACACGACATCGTTTAATTGAATTGATTGGTTGATGGTTATTGTTCTTGTGAGCTTTGGTTGTTGATTGATTGATGGATCTGTTGTAAGGAGTAACGACTTTACCGATTTTCAGAGATTGGATTATTGTTTCGGATAAATACTCGAACCTTCGGTTATGGTAAAATATCATATGTTTAGAATAATAACTAGGTTGTTATCGGAGCGTTCATGCGTTGGTATTGGTAACACCCGGGCGTTGTTTACGTAAATGGACACAAATTCAGTTTTTATTGGCTATGTTATTTACGGTAATAAAACTAAACCAAAAAATATTCTCAAACTAACGTATTTAAAACAAATTATCAAACGAAACACCACATCACCTTACTTTTTCATTGTTTGATTTAGTATGAAATATATATAAATACAAAAAAAACTATTTCTATTTAAAAAAACACAAAAAATAGGTAAAAAAACAAAAAATCTAGCTTCAAAAAAACTTGAACTCGGGACTTGCAAGTTGCAATAATACAATAATACCACCACATAATCCTTCTTTTTGTTACTTTTTTTACTTTCAAATGAACAAAGACTGAGACAGAAGAAAAGAAAAAAAAAAAACTGGCCTAAAGAATGCTTGAACTCGAGACATGGTATTTGCAAGAATATAGCAATACCACAACAACAGGTTCCTAGTTTGTTACTTTGATTACTTTCAAATGAATAATACTAAATCATATTTCATAATATTAAAAAAATAAAGTTAAAAACCAAACACTTTAGTTATACTTTGTATAATCTACCTATTATAATAAAGTAAAATAACTGGGACACGTGTCACTTGTATAATCTACCTATTTTCCATTTTAATAAAATCATATTTATGTCAGTGTAATTAAAACAAATCAATTCATCTTCTAATTAAATAACTAATTATCTAAATTATAAAACTTACAAATATGCAGGTATGTATGTAAATATAATTAAATTATTTATATCTTTAATGAAATCAAATATGGGTCTAAAATGATTGGAAATAAATTCTGAATGAATAATAATTTTATTCTTACATATTTATTCAACCTAGGGTGTTTTGAATCTGTCTTTTGGGTTTCTGGTTTCTCGGGTCGGGTTATTCAATTTTAAATTTAAAACCGAAACCCAACCTAAATCTGTCACAGTTTTTTCGGGTTCGGGTTATTTGAGTTTGTGTTTTTCAAGTTGGGTTACTTGGGTTTCGGGTGTCTAACAAAACAAAACGTAAATAAAAAAAGTAAATAAAAGCTACAACGTGAAAACTAAAGCAACTAAAGCAAAACGTAAATAAAAGCTACAATTCATCTTCTAATTAAATAACTAATTACCTAAATTATAAAACTTACAAATATGCAGGTATGTATGTAAATATAATTAAATTATTTATATCTTTAATGAAATCAAATATGGGTCTAAAATGATTGGAAATAAATTCTGAATGAATAATAATTTTATTCTTACATATTTATTCAACCTAGGGTGTTTTGAATCTGTCTTTTGGGATTCTGGTTTATCGGGTCGGGTTATTCAGTTTTAAATTTAAAACCGAAACCAAACCTAAATCTGTCACAGTTTTTCGGGTTCGGGTTATTTGAGTTTGTGTTTTTCAAGTTGGGTTACTTGGGTTTCGGGTGTCTAACAAAACAAAACGTAAATAAAAAAAGTAAATAAAAGCTACAACGTGAAAACTAAAGCAACATATACTTTTTTATTCCTTATGTAAATAACCAAATAATAAATAAACATAACCCGGTAAAGCAACATATATTTCGATTATAGATGTTATTAGGCCTAAGTAGAAAAGATATATGTAAACAATAAATAATCGATCAACTATAGTAGATGGAATAAAAATAAGTGAAATGTGTAGAGTGTTCCTATACATGTACATACCTAATAATAATATCATGTTTTTAAACAAATAGTTTATTCAGGTTTTTCATGTTGACCCAAAACCTAGACATCAAACCCAAGAAACAACCCGGATTACTTAGGTTCCGGTTCGGTTCGGCCTTTTCTCGAGTTCGGGTTTTTCGGGTCATGTTAGTTTTGATTCGGGCTCTGGTTTTCTTGGGCCGGGTTTCAGGTAAAAGTGACAACTTTAATTCAATCTTCATAGATCCATGGAGTTCTCATCTATCTCTTTTGAAACTGTTATACAAAATCGTGTTTTATTTATGTTAATTTTATATTTGATGTTTTTTTATGTCATTATAATGAAATATTATATCATATTTAGTTAGAATTTGCCATTTTATTACAAAATATATATAATTACAACTTATAAAATCATTAGGTGCAAATTTTTCATGATTACGAAGGAGCTGTGTAACAATCCACCACGTATTCGTATGAATATTCAATTACAAAATATAATTTGTACTTATAAAATCATTTAACTTGATAAAATATAATTTTATTAGTTTAAATTTAATCATTTAATTTTATAGCTTAATAGTATTTCTTTTAAGAATCGTGTGTATTACACGGGCTCTAAAGCTAGTTTATAAAATAAAATAGCAAGAAGCTAGAAACCGAACAAAAGTAAAGAAGACTTACAACATAAAATTATACTAATCTTTCCGTTACAACTTTTTGAAAGACGGCCAATTTTTTATCTAAGGAAAACCCAACAATTTAATATCTTTCATATTTCTTTTGAGAAAATAACTTCATTTATAGTCTTCCATATTACTCACAACTTACACTTTACTGTATTTTCATTTATAATTTTATAGACTATTATAACTGTTTATAATTATTATATAGTATATTAATTTTAACCTGCTTAATTAATGTTTCTTATCGTTTCAACTTAGTTATTATTTTCTATGTTTTATGCTACCGTTTCAACTAATTTATTATTTTTTTTTGTTTTACGTTTCAGTCTAATTTTTGTGAGTTAACATGTATGCACGGTTCAACATTTTTACATCTATTTTTATTCGATTTAACGACCCCGCCACAACACGCAGGTCTTGAAAACTAGTTTAAATTAATTATGTGAAATTGCTTATATAATTCCTTTTTTATCCATGTAGCTAAATATTTTAACAAGTTCAGTCCAAAAGAATTTAAAAACAAAGGCGTTTTGGTCACTTTGTGAAACAACAAAGATAAAATCTAGTAAAGCTGTGTTTGGGACGAAAATGATTAATAAATAAAACCGTAGAGACTCTAAGGATGAAGATTTCAAAGTTGGACTAAACTAGTAAAATGGCAAACTATGAATACGAAAAAAAGGACTTAGATATAAATGTTTTTTTATGGTATTTTTGCTAAGATTCAGTTTTTTTAATCACTCTTTACAAACTTCTTTTTTATAACTTGATATTTTTGAAGAATATTATCATGTTGGTGCATTCCTACTTGATCACAACAACACGTGGTCACATGTCTATCATTCAAGAAGTGACATATTCGTGTTAAATGGCTTTCAACCTCGTAGCATTAAAGTTGTGGTGAGGGACAAAATGAGAAAGACACCTAGAGAGAAGTCATGGTCAGGGTAGGTTGGAGAGGCGATAAGACTTTTAAAAAGATAAGATAGAAGAGTGCTGGCATGGGTAACGTCGTAGCGGTAGTGTTGTGGGGGCAACACTTCTTTTTTTGGTTAAATGTGGATGAGGTGAAATGTTGCCTCCTTCTTGGCGATCCACTACATACGATCTAATAAAAACTAACTTCACGTGATATTGTGTAATTTTTATTTCAATGTTAATTAAAAGTAAAATATTTGAGTATAGTTTAGTCCTCACCATCTTAACCATTCTGATATAAAAAATGTTATTTTTTGGATTTTTTTAGTCTTTTTGCTTGTTCGTTATTTTCTATTTGATTTGAATTGAATTTTTTACTGTGTGGATAGGAAGGCCAGCCACCTACGTTAAAAGTTTCATCTTTTTTGAGGTATATACATATATGCGGTTTATTTCAACTATCCCCTGAACTTTTGACACCGCCTCCAATAACGGTTCCTAAAGGATCCAAGTGAAAAGAGTATAGAAACTTGTAAATTTTAGAGCATTTTTTCCTATTGGCCACGTCTAGAAAATATAATATTGTACTTTTATTCAGTTATAACATCGTCACTTTATTTAGCTTATGATAAAGATATATTATCATGTGACCCGTTATTAATACAAGTTTTATTTCTCTTTTAAGAAAAAAAAACAAATTATTATATAATCCGATCCGATTTAAATTATGCTTAGCGTTAAGCGATAAACAACTGGACTATTTGTTTGACCTGTAGAAAATTTCCTAAGTACATCACAAATGTTACATGCCATACACTCTTAACCTCCTTATAATAAGACACCAACATGCAACATGAAAATAGAAAACTAGTATCATTATTGCTTAGCATAATATATACCGTACATTCCATTTTCAACTAATCCATCACGACCTCTAGAAATGAAATATGAGTGACATCTCTTTAAACAACAACGTGACACATAACACAACAAAAATCCACCTAATCCCATACCATCAGCCGCCATGGCATGCAACTTAAATCAGAAAAAAATTAATAAAATATAAAAAAAAAATGATCATATTTAAGTCAAGATTCTCAAAACAATTCAAAAAATATATACTGATGCGATAACTTGGAAAAATAAACGACGAGATTTTTTAACCAATCAAAATCTGACACGTGTAAAGGTTCTGACACACCAGACGAGATTTTTAAAAATCTCGTCTGGTCCGACCATATTTTTAACTTAATTAACTTTTTAAAAAACAGTCTTTCCAGACGGTTTTTTTATGTTTCTCGTCTGGTCCGTTCAAATTATTATTATCCCTACCTTCTTCCACACCTTCATCTCCATCTCCAAAATCCCCAGTTTCACCACACCAAGTTGAGCAAGTTTGTAAAATTTTAGTTTCTTCTATTTGCTGTGTAGAAATTGGTAATCATCATGGAATCAAAAGAAATGATAATGCCAGCAGTAGAAACAAAAGCACCTGAGGCTCAATCAAGCTATCAATTGTCTCTGAACACTAATAACCCATCCAAACAATGGGACCGCAGAGGTTTACCATGGAGACTATCAACTTGCCATCTTCTTTGGCAAAGTAAAAGAGGGGTAGGTCTCGGAAGTATGGCCCGGATGGTGTGGCTGTCAGCGGAGGGTCAGGTGGTCGGACATTGTCACCAATGCCACTCTCCGCTTCTTCACCACCCTCTGCCGGTTATTCTGATATTAAACTTGGTGGGCCCGCGAGAAGTGGTGGTGAGTTTCAGGCTGAGAAGAAGAAAAGGATGAAGATGAATTCTTCTGAGAGATCAAACATGAGCTTAGGTAAATTAATTTGCATTAATATTAAAGATGAAGATGTGGAAGAAGGCAGGGATAATAATAATTTGAACGGACCAGACGAGAAACATAAAAAATCGTTTGGAGAGACGGTTTTTTAAAAAGTTAATTAAATTAAAAATATGGTCGGACCAGACGAGATTTTTAAAAATCTCGTCTGGTGTGTCAAAACCTTTACACGTGTCAGATTTTGATTGGTTAAAAAATCTCGCCGTTTATTTTTTCAAGTTGTCGTCTCAGTACATATTTTTTGGATTGTTTTGAGAATTTTGACTTAAATAGGATCACTTTTTTTTCTATCTCTTATTTAGGATTATTTAGAGAATTTTCCCATATAATAACTTATGTGGTAATTAGTCAAACTCAACTTATCTTGAATTCAGGTTATTTCTATTTTTTTTTTAAACTTGAGTTTGATTTGTTTATTATTAATTCTTTTATATATGTTTTTTATATGATTTGAGAAAAGCTTTAAATGAGCCAAAGTTAGCTCTAGCTCTTCTACTCTTCTCGTTAGGCTGTAAACGGACCGAACCGAGCCAGACGAGACCTTGTCCGTATTCGCCCGTTAAGCTTCTGTTGTACAGACGAACGGTTCACAAACACTCCACCAAACACAAATTCGTGTCTGTGTCCGTCCATTAAGGAATTGAGTTTGTCCTTGTTCGTCCGTTAATATTATAAACAAACCCTTATGGAAAAACAACCAATAACGAACACTAATGGACAAACGAACACTAACAGACTTAATGAATATTAATAGACAAATATACATAAACAACTCTAATGAACGAATGAAGATAAACATTTACACATTAATCTCAAAAAGTATAATCATTACCAATACCAGACGTTCACCGATTCACGAACACCATTGAATTAACGAGGCCCTTGCCCGTGTTCGCCCGTTAAGCTTACCGAACAAATTTTTTTCATGTCCGGTTCGTCTATTAAACGAACGAACATAAACGAACTTCTTGACAAACGAACGTCCCGACGTCCGATTTGTTTATAGTCCTACCTCTAGTACCTTAAATAGACCACACACAGCAAATATATACATGGTTCAGTAAGACTCGACGAGCCTAACCGAGCTTCCTACACAAGGCTCAAGCTCAAAAACACTCGATTTGTTTCAAGCGTTTAATCAATTCCACTTCGAATAACTCGTGAGGAGCTCGACTATGACCACACCTCACATTTCACGAGATGATCTATCTCACATGTTCCATAGATACATATCATTCAAAATAATAATAATAATAACTAATTAATGCACCTGTTAACCCTAACGTAATAATTGCTGGTTCATAAATCCGATTCAATTCAATTTGTCTTCTTCTCGCCCAATCGAGAACTCATCCACTGTCAGATCGAATCCATTCATCATTTAATTAACACTTCAAATTCAATTTCAACAACAAGTTACCGAGCTGTGAATTTTAATTATTGAATTGTGATTGAATCTATACATATACATGATGCATGCGATAAACGCAGTGCAGATGATACGAATGGCGATTAGTAACCCTAACGGTTCGACGTTAGGAGCTGAAATCGAATTCGGATCGCCGATGTTTTACCTCTACGTCGGCATCTCGTGTTTTCTCGTCATTTTTGCAGGTATTATGTCCGGACTCACGCTCGGGTTGATGTCGCTAGGTCTCGTTGAGCTCGAAATCCTCCAACGCAGCGGTACACCCGTCGAAAAGAAACAAGCAGGTTGTTATTGCTTATTGTTATTATTATTGTTATTACCTATTAGGTTTTGAATTTAATTTAAGTTTGGAATTAGGATTTTAATCATTTGATAGGTTAATTTAGGTGTGAATGAAATGATTGTATATTTGAATTTAATTTTGGAAATATAATTTGAATCATTTGTTATTGCTTATTGTTAATACCTGTTAGGTTTTGAATTTTGGAATTAGGATTGGAATCTGGATGGATTTGATAGTTTAATTAGGTGTGAGTGTAATGATTCTATGGAAAAGGATTGTATATTTATATAAAGTGTGAATATATTAGCTTTTAGGATTAAGGCATTTACCTAAAGTTTGATTCTGACTTTAAAAGATTATTCTGACATCTCATTCTGTAAATGGAAATATAGCATCTGGTTTAATTTTTCATACAAAAAAAAATGGCAATTTATCTGTTTCGGTTATTACGGGGGTGTTTGGGATTCCTTATTTTAGCTTCTTATAGCTTTTAACTTATGCGATATAAATTATAAGGTGTTTGGGAAAATTAGATTTTGTGAGTGTATTAAGGTATAAGTTTTACAACTTTGTAACTTATAACTTATGCCTTAAATAAGTTATAAGGAGGTAAAATAAGGAATCCCAGACACCCCCTATATCGTATTTGATCTTAAGATGTTTTTGGGGTTTTATAAATGTTTTCGATGTGTAGGACCTGTTTTTGTAACATTGGATGTTGCGTTCATTGATTTATGATCTTGATTTTATGAAATATTATGTATGGTGTTCAGGTGTTATATTTCCAGTGGTTCAGAAGCAGCACCAGCTTCTTGTGACATTGCTTCTGTGCAATGCAGCTGCCATGGAGGTAATATATTGGGATTCAGTTCTTCTTTCGAAGTTTCTTATAAACAATGAGTTTATTGTTATATTTTTCACAATATGTTTAGTTTTTCTAACAATAATAATGTTCATGGTTTATGCTGCTGTAATCTACAGGCTCTGCCAATATACCTGGACAAGATTTTCAATCAAATTGTTGCAATTGTGCTTTCTGTAACTTTTGTCCTGTTTTTTGGAGAGGTAACTTGGAAGAATCACTTTTTTCAACTTTTCTTCATTGCAGCTTCATGTAGATATGCATCATTCTATAAATAAACTGTGTTTGCATATTACAGGTAATTCCACAAGCAGTATGTACCAGATATGGACTTGCTATAGGGTCTAGTTTAATTTGGCTTGTGAAGGGGTTGATGATAGTTTGCTATCCAATTGCCTATCCTATAGGCAAGGTAAGTTCTTACTTTTCGCTTGTATGTTGTGACATTTTTTTGTAATTTGAATAGACAAAGTAATTGTATCAATTCATATATCGTGTGTGTGCTTTATTTCATCATAATCATGTCATTTCGTATAGTCATGTTAATGAAACAATGCAGCTTATGTTTACACTTATTTGTGATTTCAGATGCTTGATTTGGTACTAGGACATAATGATGCTTTATTTAGACGAGCTCAGTTGAAAGCCCTTGTTTCAATCCATGGCCAGGAGGTTAATTTTTTGTGTGCTTTAATTATTTTGAGAACATAGTAATGATATTCTAAATGACTTTAATGGAATAAATGGTATTCGTTTATATTCCAGGCCGGTAAAGGAGGTGAACTCACTCATGACGAGACAACAATTATCAGTGGAGCACTAGATTTAACTGAAAAGGTATTACATATCATAAATTTGCATTTGTATGATTTCAGAGTCATTGTTTTACATATTATGGTTTTTTTTTCTTTAATTATATGGAGTTATGGTATATTATATTATTACTCTGTTTCCTCTGATCAGACTGCAGAGGAGGCTATGACACCAATCGAGTCAACTTTTTCTTTGGATGTCAATTCAAAGTTAGATTGGTGAGTTTTGCACTTCAACATGATGATACTATCATTTGGTCTTCTTTTAACAGTTAACTAGTTCACCAGTAAATATTCAAACTTGTTAATCTTTTAAAGAGTTCTCAACCATTCTATCTATATATTTTTATCTAGTTTGTTAATATGTCAGGGAAGCAATGGGGAAGATTCTTGCAAGAGGTCACAGTAGAGTCCCTGTTTACTCTGGAAACCCTAGAAATATTATTGGACTTCTATTGGTAAGTTGCCACTAAATCTGTCATCTTCAACCCGTTTTTTGGTAAATGGGTCAATACTGGTTATAACATCTCTAACGGGTCAAATATCTAAACAGGTCGAATGTGTCAAAAAGTGTATTCAGAATGCATATAGCTTCTCACTAAAAAATGATTATCATTGTAATATAATAGTTATCGTTGAAGTGTAGGTGAAAAGTCTTCTTACTGTAAGAGCAGAAACCGAGACTCCAGTAAGTGCAGTCTCCATTAGGAGAATTCCAAGGTGTGTTATCAACTTATTATATCACTTTAAAGTCAATCAGAATTGTTTTATAGATTTATAACATTAATCATGACATGCTATATAATATTTCGTCAGGGTTCCAGCTGACATGCCTCTATACGACATATTAAACGAGTTCCAAAAAGGAAGCAGTCATATGGCAGCTGTAGTGAAAGCAAAAGGAAAAAGCAGAAAACCACCGACACTTGCAGAAGAACCAAATCAAGAAACAATCACCATTCAATATGTTCAATCCACAAATCCTCTGGTATTAAAGCAGGGTGACAAATCAGATACCGTGACAATTGATGTTGAAAAAGTGGCTCCACAAACAAATGGAGTGCCTTATTCAACTGAAGACATTGAAGAAGGTGAAGTTATTGGTATAATCACATTGGAAGATGTGTTTGAAGAACTCCTTCAGGTTTATATTTTCACATTCTCTCATTGCATCATTTTATCGGTTATTGTTGTTTTAATTGATGATTTGGTAACTTTGTGGATCAATGTAGGAGGAAATTGTAGATGAGACCGATGAGTTTGTTGATGTGCATAAAAGGTACTTTAAGTTGTATAAAATACTGTACCAAATTTTTATAAAATAAAACTGACCAATGATTGGTTTTCACAGGATACGTGTAGCAGCAGCAGCAGCTGCTTCATCTGTAGCTCGTGCTCCTTCAGTTAGGAGATTAACTGCTTTGGCCGTAAGTAGTCATCTTCTTTGATAAATTATAATCTCATATGCATGTTTTATTAATTTTTAATATTAAATAATGCAGCAGCAGCAGCAGCAGGGAGGTCAAAATAAGGGAGGTCAAACACCAAGGAAGTCCGTGACGATGATTCTACTTCATCTAGGTTTCAAAGGGCGGCTCTCGCCGAGCCTTTGCTGAAGAAAGAGCCGTAAGTTTCATATTGAAGTCGATTTTGTAAGGTGAAGTTTCATGCTGATTGCAAAACATAAATAAGAAAGGGACGTGCAATTAGTTATGGATGGTTGGTTCTCAGGGCGTATGATACAGACAGGTATTTTTATTAGTTTTGGTTTCTTTTTTGGTATGAAATTGAGGTCACATATTGTAAAGTTAATAACACCTGTAACTGTAAAGACCTTGTGTTTTCTTTGTGCATGTTTTATTTTAGGCCTAGATAAACATGTTGGCCAACTGTGTGGTGTTTGCTTTATTTTTGGTGCATATTGTCATAATCATCATTAGTATTTGAAAAAGAAAGCTGCCGGGAAATATTCTTGATGTTTTCAAGATGGTGGTTAGGAGCTTTAATCACAAGTTGGGAACCACTTGATTCGTTAGTCGATTTGCCGAACTTAGCTAGATCTCTTTTATGACATGTCTATTTGAACTTGTACAATGGCGTGATGATCAGTAGCGTGACAATTAATTACCAACTCGATGATCAATATAATGAACTGTAGAATACAAAAATGGTGATAGCATGAAGCCAAGAAGCATTCAAAGCTTGCATGTTCTATAATAATTTTTCTACAATATTATGTTATTTTGACTTTAACTTTATAATCATCAACTTGTCTAATATTACGACTTTATCTTTGTCCATTGATGTTTATGTTTTAAGACTTTTATTTTAAATTTGTTTATACATGATGTGTTTCGCGTGGCATATAAACAATCGGACCTTGCAAGTTTCTTTTCTTGACAAATGAACACAAATAAGAAAAACATGCCTGTCTACGTGTTTATGTTTGTTTGTTTATTGAGTTAAATTAAATAAACAAACATACCTGACCTCCATCAAACTTGGTCATAATTCTTCTATCATTTCTTAATGAAATAATGTTTTGGCTTCGGTTTCTTCGGAAACAAATTTTGAGCCGAAAATAACGACTCACAGAAAAGAAAATCAAGTAGTGAATATTATCCTGGAAAATAGAATTTAAGTTAAGCTAAATCAACCAGAAGTATTTGATGCAATACACGACGTACCCGATTCAAATGATAAAGACAAATTGTTATGCTTGAATTGTAGATTAGTTTCAGAACTGATATAAACATGCTATAACATGAAATGATTCATTTTGATAAAGAAGGGTTTAACATTGAGCCTCTTGTTTCGATTCTAATTCATGTCTTTGTGGTCGATTCTAATTCATGTCTTTGTGGTCGTAGACTAAAGTCAATATTCCGTAAATATATCCTAACATAAACTTTTTTCTTGAACAACGATCAGAACCACCGCAATACTCTAATGAGCCTTAAAAAACCGAACCGAAGCGTTAATTGATGTTTAATTTTTTGTTTTTTTGAGAAACTGGATTTTCGGTTTCGTTTATCCATTTTAAAAAAAAACCGAAAAAAACCTAACCCAACCGATTGATGGTGATGGAGATTATGAAGATGATGAAGCCTGTAATTAAACTTTGTAGATGAATAAAGATTGAGATTAAACATTTAGAGGTTTTTTGATTAAGAACTTTATTGATTTTTACATTCTAATACTTTAGCAACTTTGTATTCTTATGATTTTTATACAACACCCACCTATTTTTGTTTTTTAAATTCAATATATATGTAGTACTCTAATACGTTCTTACAAGCTTAAAATGATCATTTTCATTTTATTTTTTTTGCAATGCGTAAAAAAAACTATAATTGAGCGAAACCGTAAAAACGAAAACCAAACAGTTTGTGTATTCAAAAAACTGATGACTTCAGTTTCACCTAATAACCGAATCATGCTTAGCTATATGAGACGAGATGTTAACCGACAACATAAAACTAAATCTATACATACTATTAAAGCAATGAGCAATTTCCACTTGTCAAGATTCTAGGCCATCCACATCAATGCCACCTCATTGCCATGTCACTCATTTCCTTTCATAATCATGTCAACTCTCCACTAACCTATATTTAAACCATAACATTTCTTAATTATTTACCCTAATCAACTTTTCTCTCTTTTTATAGTTTAGCCAGATCTCCTTTCTCCTATTCACATATTCCGACGAATATGGATGTAGATTTGTATTAATTTTCTGTAAGTATATATTTTATAATAAACTTCCGATCTTGATCTATCTATTTCCGGCAACATTAAATTTTTCCGGTTATTGTTTCCTCTAACCTTTTTATCTTTATTCTCATTGTTAACTGATTTTTTTAAAATCAGTTTAGGTTGTAAATCATAAACGACGATGAAGGTTATATGTGGACGTATTAATTTTTTCCGGTAAGTATTTCCAATAAGATTTTCCGTTGAGTTTTTCCGGCTATGTATTATACCTTTAACAATGGTTGCTTTTAATTATTTCAGGTTATCTACCCGATTTACTTGCTCAAGTTTTCTTTTTAGTTTGTTAATCAAAACCTTATATTCCATTTTTCGTTTTTCCGGTAAGTTTTTCCGGTTAGGTTTTCCGGATATTTGTTTTACCTATAACAATGTTTGCATAATATCAACATTAATATTCTACTTTATAATTTCAGGTGAGTGTCATGGCTTACACAATCTATTTTTCGGTGACACCTTTAATTTTCCTGTTTCCGGTAACACCTTTAATTTTTTCCGGTTATTAGTTATAATTAAAATAATCCATAATATCAATATTAATATTCGTTTTTAGTATTTCAGGTAATCGTACGACTCATATAATCTAATTTCACGGGTTGATGTTGAGCTTATAATATGTATAGATTTTAATTTTAATATTGATGTATATTTCATTTTTGAATAGTCATATATATTCATTTTAAATTTTGTTACATAAAAGAAAATATTCTTGCATATTGTAAATCCGAGATTAGTTGATCTGTATTTTTTTTTCCGGCGTGTGTTAATCTATTGTCCCAAAATTTATTATTAGTTTGACTTTCCTTATTTTTTTAAATAACGTAATTAACATGGATATTGTAATTTATATACTTTAATTATCCCATTAACACATTTTATATACTTTGACTTTCCTTAATTTATAAAAAACAGATTTTTAATTTAATTTGAATTATTTCAAAATAATTACTAGATAGTCAAAGTGAATAAGTTTATTTGGTATTCGAAAATTTTCAAGTTATTATTAAACTTAATTTTAATGCTTGTTGACCATCATGTAAATAAGTTTACTAAAATCAATAAAAAAAAATTATTGCCGTGTTTTGATAAATTTAAAATATGATTTCTATTTATATTACAATATATTATAATTGCAGAATTATTTATCATTATTAATTTAAACTACATAATCTATAAATAAGTAAATAAGTAATAAAGAAATAAATAAATAATTAGACGATTTAAGGTAAGTTCTAACACATTTGAATTATTTGAAAAGGAAATAAGTAAATAATTAAACGAATAAGTCGTTTGAATATTAAAGTATCCATATATTTTGGTTATATGTTGACTAAATTGATTTTCGAAACTATTAAAGTTAATATTAAAGTAATTCTTTTTATATTTATAATAAATTAATTGTCAAATTTTAAAATTGTATATTGTTATTTCAAATATTAAAGCTATTAAAGTAAACAAGTAAATAAGGAAATAAGTAAATAATTCAACGAATTAAGGTAAGTCGTTTGAATATTAAATTGTCCATATATTTTTGGTATGTGTTGACTAAATTGATTTTTGAAACTATTGAAGTTAATATTAAAATAATAAGATAATTGTTTTTATATTAACAATAAATTAATTGTCAAAGTTTAAAATGGAATATTGTTACTTCAAAGATATTTACAATATTAAAGTAAATATTAATTGATTTTTTTATGTTGACTAAATTGATTTTTTTACCTTTGAAGTTAATATTAAATTGAATAAGTTAATTATTTTTATATTTACAATATATTAATTGTCAAAGTTTAAAATTGTATATTGTTAGTTCAAATATTAAAGCTATTAAAGTAAATAAGTAAATAAGTAAATAAGGAAATAAGTACATAATTAAACGAATTAAGGTAAGTCGTTTGAACATTAAAGTATCAATATATTTTTGGTATATGTTGACTAAATTGATTTTTGAAACTATTGAAGTTAATATTAAAGTAAATAAGGTAATTGTTTTTATATTAACAATAAATTAATTGTCAAAGTTTAAAATGGAATATTGTTACTTCAAAGATTAAAGTTAATAAGTTAATGTTAAGTAAATAAGTAAATATTCAAACGAATTAAAGACAAATAATTAGACGGGTTATACATATAATTTATGCATGTTTATACATATAATTGTGTATTTATCAATAATAATAAATTAGAATTTAATTATGTTTTGATCGAAATCAAATAATTAATTTGTATTAATTATATTAACTTTGCTTCAAGGAAAAAAAAAGACAGTGGACACATTTTGGATTTTTAAAAAAAATGCATATATATTATGTTGACTTTTTGAAGTCAAAATATGACATTTTAAATTTAAAGTTAGACCTTTTAATTCAAACATGGTTTGTTAACTTTTTTTTCAAGATAGTAGGTTACTAACTATAAATTTTTCAAGATTGTAATATTTAATTCAAACATGGCTTGTAATAAATGTTTAAATTGATGTGCAAATAAACACGGGTACTATCTTAGAGTAATAAATATTACAGTTATTGATATGAAATAAATGTCTTAGATAGTCTTTGTGTGTTTTTGTATTTGATTCAAATAAGTTATAATATCTTATAATTCATGTAAAAATATTATTTATTTATAAGTACAACATTTGCATTTTATTAAATTTATATTATGTTACATATATATTATGTTTTTTAATATGTTCCACCGCGTGTAACACGGGTACTATCCTAAATCAATATTGAAATCCAGTTATCTATTTCTTTTTAGAGATTTGGATCACTTGAAGCTTGCTAATGTTATAAAAGAAATGATACATTTGGATATGGAAAATGAAGTTAGTGATAAATGTTTTTCAAGATGGTAATATTTAATTCAAACATGTTTTGTAATAAATGTTTTAAATTGATGTGCAAATAAACACGGGTACTATATTAGAGTAATAAATATTATAGTTATTGATGTGTAATAAATGTCTTAAATAAAATTCATCTTTTGAATCAACATTGAGATAAAAGTTTTGTCGAATCGACATTGTAGAATTGTTTTATTGATTTGGAGACTAATTTCCTTTGTTTGCTTATTATTGTACTAATGATATCTATATTATATTATTAAGCATAAGTGATGGACGAAAGAGTCATTTCACAATTAAAGGACGAGGATACAAACGTCATTTCATAATTGGGTATAAAAGTAATTTGCTATTACAACGTTTCGCGTTTCAAGAGTCTTGTACAAGTTTACGAAGAATGTATTTAGTCTTGTATCCTTTGAGCATTGATAATGCATTAACATTACATTATATAATATAGATACCTTTCACCTACCCCTCATCGCCGACCACTTCAATTGCAATCACCCATCTTTCATTCAATTGCAATCAACATGTAATCAATTGAATTGAAGTATTGAACACATGCTTCGTATTACATGTCAGTTTCGACCCTCCCTCATGATTATAAGTAGGTGATCTAATTCCATAATTTATCATCATCGTCATCCACATTCTTTTTTACTTTAGTAATTGGTGTCATCCGATCCATCAAACTAACAACATTTCTTTAAGGTTTGCATGCTGGTAATGGTAACTATAATAAGATCCATAAACATGTATGTTTTCATGTTTAATCCTGACCCTTTTTACCATTTTAGTGTCCTTTATATGCTTATGAGACTATTTATGTGCTTGTTACATGTTGTGAAGAAGGGTGACACCATTTTGTTGGTCGATACTTGTTCACTATAACAGTGAAACCACATCTGTTCGGCTAAAGGTATGACATTTCCTTTTATGTTTTCATTCTTTTTAAATACTATAGCACTTAGCAGCAAAATATATGTTTTTCACACCTCCACATCCCATTTTAAACAACAGACATATGCAAAATCAGATTTCCAAATTGTAAGTGATTTGGTTATGACTGGATTTCAGTAGATTGGTATTGGATGGGAATGATGTTGATTGCAAGATAAAGAACTCTACAACTTTAGTCGGGTCCTTGATTACTCGTATTGATATGCCTACTCTCACCGAAAAATATAGCGGTTACTTGGTTAGCAATCATGTTCACATCGGTTTTTTTTTTCAGGTTAACAAGGTTTATACTTTCATATACTTGTCCAGACGGTTTATTAAAAGAAAATTTTATCTAAAAGCTTTCACACAATCGTATAAAAACTTGAATTTCAACCATAAAGAGCATAGTGCCCTGCCATTGAACTATAAGAAGTTAGTTATGATTGCCCATCTAATTTTCTAACTGGGTTACTTTTAGTTTAAACAAAAAAAGGATTGTAATTACTTGTGCCTGATTGCTTTCTTTTTTCTTTATTTTTTGCACATTAAATATCTTAAATATTGTAAATCGTATATTTTGCACATCAAATATTTTTTGGTTCATCATCTATTTATTAGGTTTAGACGTTAAATACCCTTTCATTCATTCTTATAATGAAAACAAAACCTACTGCTTGGTGAACAATGTTAAGAAAATTGTCAGCCAACCGAATCCTAAATATAACCAAATAATGGCTTTTTAGTAAAGTAATCCTTTTTGGAAGATCAGGCACGCGAATATCCTTTCGGACTTGGTCATCTCAATCAAACTCAAATATTTGCAACCATTGACTACGTAGAGGTAATTTTTATTTTATTTATATATTCTTTGTGTTTTAGAGAATATACTTGTCTTTTAATTTATTAATATCTTCAATTTATTCTACAGGGTCTAAATCACTTTGATGAGAACCTTCAAGAGGCAGGTGCTATTATATTTTCACGCGAAAATCTTGCCATTGATCTTCCACCAGAAAAGGTAAATTGTGCAGGTGTTTTTATGTCAAAAAAGTGCTCTTTACAAGTGTAACATGGCTGGAAAACCCACAATGCTTACTCGTGTTGTGGATGGCATGACTGGCAGTTTAAGGTTAACTCGTGAAGAAGCAACTGATGTTGCTTATGCTGTATTAGACGGTTAATTTCTTTTTCTGATTGCATTAGTTTATATAGTATTAAGTTAACAAGTCAAATATATGATAACTTGATCATCATATAACTTACAGGAAGTAATGCAACTCTTCTTGGTGCCAAGACACTGCGTGCGTTATACCCTGTTGAACCATTATCTATTGTTGGTAAAATACGCGCTGAGGTAAAATCTCATCATTTGGATTTTTAACTTGTCTTATTTAATGTTCTTATATAATAATTTAATGTTTTTCATAGATTAGATTTGTGAATATGTTTTGAAACATGATAAGATGGTAGAGAGAAGCATTTAATAGGTTTGGAAAGCAAAGGAATTTTTAAACGGAACATACCAGATAACAAGGGAAGAACAAATGGGAAAGGGGCTGTCGTCGTTTGTATGCAAAATTGGAAGCTGGAATCGAATAGATTGGACATTGTTGCGAGAATCGGATGGAAGAAGAATCGAACACTGCTGTTGTCTTCGTTCTTGGCTTCTGCTGCATAAATGAACTGCAGAGATTAGATGTACGCTGCGTGAATGGAGGGACGTTTGGTTTTTTCACATGGCCGGTGTAAAGTGGGAAGGGTAAAAGGGTAAATGGATATTAAAGGGGAAATATGTAATTACAATTTAATCAATCAATCAATCAATCATACCCAGTGGAGTCCCACCAATAGCAAAGCTATAAGTAGGGTCTGAGAAGGGTGGGATGTAGGCACACCGTACCTCTATCCAACGGGATAGAGAGGTGGCTTTCGGAGAGACCCTCAGCTCTTGACTACATATGTATGCGGCAATATAAAAGGAAATCAAAGTTCAACTATTGTATAATTGATAGTAGTACGTAGTAAAAATTATAATACTATATATATATATACTATATATAGTAGCACGTAGTAAGAAAATATCATAATGGTGTGTCACCAAAAATAAGGTAAGTAGAGGCCCCTATGGTATTCATTTCACCCTAAAAGTCCTTAACTTTAATTCTACTTCTCCAAGAATTCCTATCCCTAATCATGTCCTCTGAGAGATTTAGGTCTATCAAATCATGCCTAATCCTCTCATCCCACGTCATCTTAGGTCGTCCTCTACCCCTCATCCCCTCTATAGTAATGTTTTCTACGGATCTAACCGGGTCCGTCGCCTATCTTCTCTTCACATGTCCAAACCATCTCAATCTCCACTCTCTTATCTTGTCCGATATGTTAGCTACCCCTAATCTCTCTAGAAACACAAAGTTTCTTATTCGGTCTAACCTTGTGTGCCCACACATCCAGCGTAGCATTCTCATCTCTGCTACCTCCATCTTCCGCACTTGTGCCTTCTTGATGGCCCAACAATCTGTTCCATATAGCATTGCAGGTCTAACTGCTACCCTATAAAATTTTCCCTTAGTTTAGTTGGGAAACTCTTGTCGCATAATATGCATGTGGCTGCTTTCCATCTACTCCATCCTACCTGAACTCGATGGGTCACATCACTGTCTAATTCTCCATCGCTCTGAACAAATGATCCCAGATACTTAAACTTCGTTACCCACGGAACCGGTTGCCCTTCAATGGTGATCTGGGTGTCCTCATTGTCATTTACTCCACCAAAATCACAGTGTAGGTACTCCGTCTTAGAGCGGCTAATCCGTAAACCTTTTGTCTCTAAGGTTGTTCGCCACTCATCTAGCCTCCTGTTTAGGTCTTGTTTTGTCTCAGCAAGTAACACAATATCGTCTGCGAACATCATGCACCACGGGAGCGTCCCCTGAATCGACTTTGACAACTCATCCAAGACTACTGCAAACAGAAAAGGACTCAACGCAGACCCCTGGTGAAGGCCTACCTCTACGAGGAAGAAGTTTGTATCCCCCACGGGCGCCCGGACACTTGTTGCACTCATGGTATACATATCCATAATTATCTCTATATATTTTCTCGGGACTCCTCTACCCTCCAAGCACTCCCAGAGCACTTGTCGTGGCACGCTGTCGTAGGCCTTTTCTAGGTCAATAAACACCATATGCAGGTCCCGCTTCTTCTTCCTATACTTTTCCATCAACCTTCTTAAAAGGTGTATTGCCTCTGTGGTGGAACGCCCCGGCATGAATCCAAATTGGTTTACCCTAACCTGAGTTTCTCGTCTAAGTCTAACCTCAATCACTCTTTCCCATAGCTTCATAGTATGGCTTAGTAGTTTGATTCCTCGGTAGTTACCACAGCATTCGGCGTCGCCTTTGTTCTTATAGATAGGAACTACAACGCTGCT
Organism: Bidens hawaiensis; assembly: GCF_021521415.1. NCBI lineage: Eukaryota > Viridiplantae > Streptophyta > Magnoliopsida > Asterales > Asteraceae > Bidens > Bidens hawaiensis. Next base: position 104,717 of record NW_027496282.1, on the reverse strand, counting down.
CCTCCACTGGTCTGGCATCTTACCAGATTTGAGGATACTATTGAACAAAGTGGTTAACCAAATGACTCCTTCCTCTCCCAGACACTTCCACACCTCGATGGGTATGTTGTCTGGGCCAACCGCCTTAGCCCTTCCCATCCTCCTAAGTGCAGTCTGCACCTCTTCCCGTGTGATTCGTCGGCAGTAGCAGTTATTCGGTTGTTGTCGTTGGGAGGTTGTGTCGTCATATTCTTCTTGGAAATCTCTCCCATTGTTAAAAAGATTGTGGAAGTAGGTTTGCCATCGTAGCTTGATGTCATGCTCTTTGACCATTACATGCCCATTCTGTATCCTTTATGAACTTCACAGGCCCTAAATCTTGGCTTCTACGTTCCCTAGATTTGGCAATCTTAAACATAGCATGTTTCCCCTCTTTTGTTTCAAAACGTTCATACATTCGTTTATAGGCCGTGTTTTTTGCTTCCACCACTGCCTTCTTCGCCTCTCTCTTTGCCGTTTTGTAGGTCCCCCTCAATTCAACTCGCTTCTCCTCATCCGTGCACCTCATAAGCTCCCTAAAGCATCGTTGTTTGTCCCTTATCTTGACTTGTACGGCCTCATTCCACCACCAAGACTCCTTATGGCCACCTGTCTTTCCTGTTGTGACCCCGAGAGTCTCCTTTGCTACTTGAGTGATCTTTGTCGCCATAGCTTCCCATATATGAGTTGAGTCCCCATTTATTCGATCCAGCGTCTGCAGTATGAGTTTATCCTTAAACAGTGGGAGATTTTCGTCCTTCAAATTTCCCCATCGAATTCTAGGTGTAATTACAATTTAATAGTTCGGGAAATATGTAATTAAATAGCTTAAGAAGGAGATATATTAAAAATCCCTTTGGATAAACATTTTTCACTAACTTAAACCGCATTAGTACTCCCTGTATTTCTCCTACCATGGAGGCACGGGGGTAGAACTAATTGGATTTGACTCTGAGAATGAAAAGAGCAAACAAATGTATTCATTAGCCTATGCCGCCGCTATGGATCAGTTGAAAATCTAAAAAAATAACCGGAGTGAGTTTACAAAGCAAACAAGAGGCTGCTATTCAATATTTAAGGCACATAAATATAGTTTAATTATTCTTTGTATCAAGTAGTCTACTTTTAAACATAATGATGTCATTTAAAAATATACTTGATTGCAATCATATATTAAGAAATTATTATTTATAAAAAAAAGGTGATGAATAATTTTTTTGTTGTGATCAACCCTTCTGACCTATTTTCACTCGCATTAAAAAAAATAATTCTCTATGACATACATGAACGCGTTACCAAACATTGTCTTGATTTTGAGTTTTCAAAAAACATTTAACAATATTGAAACAGATTTTATTTATGACTCGATTAGGCTACGAAAGAATATAGCGGTTAATGGTGTGGGGGAATAACTTTCTTAAAGAAAATGGATACGTTATATAAAGTTCTAAATTGTGTCGGTTTTTATATATACTTCAGAACATCTTTATGTTTTGTTACTTTACCAAGTCGGATTAACTATAAGAAAATTGTAAACTTGTTTACCAGGTTTGCTTACTACATCCGTGAATCATTGATGTTTAGGTATATTTATTATGCGTTATGTTGGTTTTTTTTAGGTTTGTCTTTGTGTTGACTATATTCAGTAAAGATTCATATATGCTGCCATCAACTTTAGATCGTACTAAGGTAATTTGTTAATTTGTTTATGCATTTTTGTTATGTTTGTCTTTGTGTTCTGGACGCTGTCATCTAGGTCCGTAAAGCTTACGAGACCAAGTGATCCTCTTTTGAGATACTTATGGAATTGTATCTACTTCGGCATTATAATTATGACAAGTAATATAATAAGTGCTTATATATTCTTAAGGGTCAACTGTCGAACCAATTTTCTATCCAATAAGGAATGAAGAAAAATCTACTATGGAATCACCATTTTACAACTATGGAATGCATATTCAAATAGAAAACAAAACCCATTAAAGGATGTAACAAATATATCATATGGTCTTGTCATTACATTTACCCCTGAAATCACGATAACATATTATTTTCGCTACTCTATTATAACAATAATGGTTAACAAAATGAAAAAATAACAACAAAAGATAAATTTATATCACCAATCTTTCATAACCTTACAATTCAAATATATTGTCATAGAATGCTACACTACATCACATTGATAATGGTTCAAAACATAATGGTAACAACAATCAATTTGATAAAATTGTTCTAGAATCATCTTAGAGTCGGCAGAACGAGTTATACTCGAGATTTGGTGAATCAATTAGGCTTGGAAAACATATTTCGTGTTCAAATCATTGCGCCGCATATTGCGATGGCCAACAAGGCTAACCATCACGTAGGGCGACCCAAATACATCATATGTTGTTCTTGGTCTCGAAACCAATTGCGATGGACAAACAAAGGTCTATCGCGTAGCGCGACCCAGTTGGAAACCGACTCAAGCCCTAGCATCTTCGCGTATCGCGACGTGTGTAGTTCAAATGCGTCGCGTAGTGAGAAGAAAAGATTTTCACAAAGAGTTTAGAATTTGACACATTTGATCCATGAACATTGATTAAATGCAAAAAAATGTATTGAATTTCATGAAATAGCGTTTGAGATAGAGTTGTAACATGAAATAACATAAATAAATAAATACATACACACCATAAATGAATAATGCAAACGTTTATTAATAATGAAGATTTTGAATAATAATAATAATAATAATACGGGTATGTTACAAACTGTTATCCACAACAAGTTTTGAAAAACAACACTCTTCAAGTCATTTAGTTGAAACCAACCAAAAAATGTTATTGGTACGTTGGAATGATTAGTATGTTTCCAACTACCGGCCAAACGGCTAATTATGGCCCTCGATCAAGGATTCGCTTGCCCATCCAACCACTCATCATGGCCTTCGATATACTTGCACACATAGATCGACTCCTATGTTTTACGTTGCCTCATACCAAGGAGTTGGTTCTTTGGAACCTCACAACTATGGCATGCAAACACCTACCAACAAATGAATCTCATGGTCTACCAACAGATTTTTGCATATTAAACGTGCCACGGGTTTAATTACAGGGCACATTTATCCAAGACAAACAACATGGACACATACCCTCCTACACAAAAATGGAATATGTAAGAACGGCTTCCATGTGATCCAATGAAACTCTATGTCAACATGCATTGTACTTTGTCGGTTTGTAGGCTTGGTCTGTGTTTACGAACACTGTTATTAAATTTCACACAATAACGAAACAAGTTAAAGAGATAGTCTACCATCATGTTCCATCAAAACCAGTTTTTAAGGCTCATTTGGGAAACACCGACAACTCCCTTCACATTCTCCTAACTCATGGAGGCCGCAACATTTCATATAACCTATGATCCCTGCTCTGAGATAAGTGGATCCTCATGTTCACAACCCCATAATCCCTTTAATTTGAGCATTTCTTTCATCTATTGATTAAATTTGAACTCTAACTACTCACTAATTAATAAACATTCAATCCTTTATGTTGATTAAAAATCAAAGTACCCATAAACCTACTTTATTAACAAATATTTCATAAAACACGATGGATCCAATATATATGCATAGTTAATATTTTAGTAAGCATCCCTTTAAAAAAACAACATATCCAACAAACCATCTGCACATACGGCAACGTGCTCACACAGGCAACCCATTGCATACCACATTAAACACTACAAACCAATACGAGATGATAATTTGCGTGAACCCGCAGCAACGCGCGGGCACTTCTGCTAGTAAGTTATAAAATATTTTAATTATCCATTTATCTTTGTTAGTCTTTGAATGTTTTTGTATTTGATTCAAATAAGTTATGGTGTCTTATAATTCATGTAAAAATATCATTTATTTATAAATACAACATTTGCACATTAAATTTATATGATGTTACATATATATTATGTTTTTAAATATGTTCCACCGTGTGTAACACAGATACTATCTTAAATCAATATTGGAATCCAAAGATCTTTTTTTTAAGAGATTTGGATCACTTGAAGCTTGCTAATGTTATAAAAGAAATGACACATTTGGATTTAGAAAATGAAGTTAGTGAGAAGGTAAAATGGTTGTTAGAGTGTGAGAACTATGAGTTAAATTTTGATGATCTTCCAGTGTGAGAACTATTAAAGTCAAATATTTGATGATTTTCCAATTATAATGTTGGTATAAGACTGTTAATATCTAATATTTTTTGATGACTTTTGTTATAAACTTAAGTTTGTGTAATTAGTAACTGCTTATGTAAACAATGTTATTCTCTGTATCTCTAATATAGAGATATATGATATCTTTTTGGTTGTAAATTTTATGATATCTTATGGTTGTTTATATACATTTTCTTACATATCAAAGATTTTCATTATATTAATTTTAAAGTTTATTTTATAAACGTAGGTTATAAAATTGATTTATTTTCTTTTTACCTCAACATAAGTAGCTACATACTTAGATATCACCCATTCATTATGATATACATTAACTTTTTGGTTTAATACTTAATTACGTTCTATGGTTTGTTTATATTTTTCAGGTGGTTAAGGTGGATAATTTTCTTTTGGACGGAAATTTTCAAGGTTATCCTGTTCAAGTCATGTTAATATCTAATGGTTTAATGTGTTTGATAAGACAATTAAGTATTTGTATCTATTAGGTTATTATGTAGACAATGGTTTGTTGTTTTTTTGTGTGGATGTTTTTGAATGTTTATATATCATCATATATTATTATACTAGGTTAAAAACCCGTGTATTACAAGGGCTAGGAAATTAAAATACTAAAATTCATATCTTAATATTACTTTTTTTACCTCTTAACCCGTTGTTCCTCTTCTAATTGTCCATTTCTTCCTTTTCTTTTCTTCAAAATAATCTCCTATACATAATAGACTGGTTTTTCATCAACTATGAAAGTTGATAATACTATTAAAAACATAAAATATAATTTAAGAAACTTATGTATGTATGTTCCTACTCAAATATAAAATAACAACATAAGTTAAAAAAATTATATTTGTACTTTGAGTGGCATTTCATTTGTTTAAATAGATTCTACTTTTTACCACAATTCACATGTATAATAAACTAATTATATCTTTATAAATGCATTAGTTGTTCAATCAAACATACTCAACTTACTGACCCATGAACTAAGAAACAGATGATGCGAAAAAAAAGTTATCAAGATGGTTAGAGATGGTCAACTTAGTTGTATAAGCCATAGTTGAATTAATCCAAGACAATACCGAGATGAGTTAATGCTCCAACATAGACATTAGAATTCAACTTTTCTCTACAAATATACATCAAACAAATCATAACAAATTACAAATTATGTCTTTGCATATACATAAATAAAATATTATGCGTGGAAAATAAAATTACTCATTTACCATTCAAAAGAAAGTATGATGTCATGAAAAAATTACTTGAAAGCCCAACCAATAATTGGCTTTGCAAAAATAACTCCATATAAATAAAAATTTGGTTCACACTGCAGTAAATAATTTATTAGTTTGATTCATTAACATCAAACTTCAAAATACTTTTTCTAAATCGTGTACTTTATAAATATAATCATAACTTATTAATTCAAGAAAAGAAAACATATGCATACCCCGTTGCTATAGTTGATTATATGAACATTAGTCACTCAATAAAAATCAAAAACCTTCTTTTTGTCAGAAACTTTATTGGCAAAAAAACTTAGATCCAATGAAATCATAAACTTTTTTCTCTTTAATTTTCCTAGGCTTTACAATTGGAAATTGGAAACCTTCTATCTGAGTACATATCAATTGGAAGTTTTTAATTGATAAATTAACAAATAAAACAACAATTATTTTGAAAATTATTATATTGATTAGATAATTGTATATATCTAGCCCATAACACCTAAATTAAATATAAATAAGTATAATTAATCCAAGTTTTTCATTCATATTAAGAATTATCTAAAATAAATAGGGCTTGTTAAGGAAGGTTTTAATTGCTTTATTTTAATTAGAAAAATAATGTATCTAATGTCAACCCGTATGTAACACGGATTAGTTGTTGAAGTCGTCGTCTAAACCGTGTCTTGACAATTCAACAACCACCACCGTCACCACCAGCAGCTACACTCGTAATTGACGACTTTCTTTCCAAATCCCGTCACTTGTATAGATTCTTCACGAGGTTTTGGTAGTTTTGGACATAGTGATCAGTTATGTTAAACCACCAATTCCACCTTGAAGCAACAATCTAGTTCTCAACGTTCCCGCCATGCGGAGGTGTTATTTCTCTTTCCGCAAGCATGGCCCATAAGATCCTTCTTGGGTTCAATTCCCTGCAAGTGCTGAGTATGTGAAGGGTTTCGCCTTGACACTGTACCCGCACTTGTCTTACGGTTCCTTGTTTTCCAAGGTATCTTGGCTTCAATTCCCTACAAGTGCTAAATACGTGAAGGGTTTCGCCTTGACACTGTACCCGCACTTGTCTTATGGTTTCTTGCTTTCCAAGGGAGGTATAACCCTCTTGTTTTTGAATCTTTTTGGATCTTTCTGAAATTCGAAGGGTTGGTGAAAGGATAAGGACAGTCCAAACGGCTGAAGGGACGTTGGCGTTTTCTGACGGTTTCAGGACGTGCAGGAAGTTATGACGACGTGACAGCATGTGGTCAATCAGGACGCTTTTTCAGGCGCGTGGGCGCGAGTTTCACGTCACGCGCCATTCTAACACATGTTGCCAGCTTGCTTTATCCACACGTGTCGCCGTTTCATTGCACCTGCGCTCTCTCTCTCTCCTCCGCATTAAATTCATCGCATTCATTGCGATGAGTATATAAGGGGGTAGAGGGTGCATCTCATCCCATACCTTCACTTCACTCTTCTTCTTCTAAGCAATTTCCGGCGAATACTCTAACTTTTCCGTCGAGCATTCTCCTGAAATCGCTCTCTTTAACATCTAAAAAATGTCTTTTTCTACACATGATCCCGAGGTTAACGTCGAGGAGTCCGATGTATACCTCGAGAACCCGACGTCCACGTCTGATAAGGACGATGTGCCAGTGTACTCTTTCTATCGATTTATACCACTATATCGTCAAGAAGTTCATGCTCTATCCTTACGAGCCTGAGTTTCCGGAGCCCCACCAGACGGTGTATGATGCCCCTAAGGGCAAGATAGGGGTTTATGCCTCATTCTTCATATATGGGAATCTCAGATTCCCATTAATGAAGTTCGTATACCGGGTTTTGGAGAAACACGGTGTGCATTTGACGGAGGTGCACCCGATGGCAATTGCTAAAGTTCGCCACTTAGAATGGGTGTGCCGTATTCTGGGCATCGAGCCCCGCGTCGACCGCTTGATGACCTTCTACTCCTGGAGGTGCATCCAGGGTTGGTATACCCTGGTCACTCGGATCAAGGGGTTGAAGATCTGCGCTACCGAGCGCAGTCTTTGGTCTTGGAAGCGGGAGTTTTTCTACATCTCCGCTCGCGTCGTCCCCATCGCGATGACGTTCAAGAACGAGAGGGCGCTCCCTAACCTTCACGCCTCCAATTACCAGGAGGCCGAATGGTTCGCCAAGATCTCCCAGATCCAGACTCCGGTTTATCTCTTCGCGGAGTCTGGGATGGTGATGCTCGGGATGAGCCGCGTGTGGAAGGATGCCGGGTCTGGGACGCCGCAAATACCCATCGTCCTTGAATACGGTTTGAGCTCTATTCCTTACGGTATGCTCCATTTTTTGTGTTGGTTTAGGGTTTTTCTACTAACACTGTTATCTTTTCTTATTTTAGAGGGGAACGACTTACAATCGCTCTTGCATCCGCGGGAGACTGGTGGTCCCGCACGGTTGGGTACTCGTGATCTTGACGAGAACGAGTTGCCTATCTTGGAGCAAACTGCGGATAGGTTCGTAGAAGTCTATCCGGCAGGTCATGAGATCCTAAGCGCCACTCGGCAAGGTAATAAGTTCTTCAATCCTCGTCCTCTTCATGCTCAAAATTCTGCTGGAATTCCTCTGATTTTGTCATCTTCTAATGAGGAATCCGCAGATGGGCCCTTCTTTGTGAGGAAGAAGGCTGCTGGCGGGAAGGGCAAGGCGAAGGTCGCTTCCGTCGTCGACCTGGGGAATCAGTCGGATTTCGAGACTGAGAGTGAGGAGGCGGCGGGGGACCTTGGTGATGGCGAGACCATTGTCTCGAAGGTTGAGACGGCTGTCACCTCCGAGCAACCAAGCGTTGCGACGGTGACTGGCGTGAAGAGGCTAGTTCCATCGGGTTCGTCTCCGCCCGTCAGTCTTTCAAGATTAAGAAAACCCGTAAGTATAATTTTTTACCTTTTCCGCATTTCTTTTCGCCATTGTTTTTAATATTTTGTTCTTTATGCAGGAGTGGACGTATCTGCTTTTCAGAGCGGTGCGGGAGGAAGCAGTTCAGGACCCACGACGATAGGTTTGGTCAACCTATCCGAGGCGATGACCCAGGCGGCTGCGCCTGTTTCCGGCGCTGGTTCAGTTGCCCATACTGTTGAGGCAACTGTTCCAGTTATGACTTCATCTCCGCCGGCCGTCAGTGCTATCTTTACCACATCCTTCACTGGGCCGGCGGTGACTTTTTCTGCAAGCTCATCCGCAGCGCCGACCACGGTTGTGAGTTCATCTCCAATGAGTTCACCTCCGATGGTCTCTACCACGGTGGCTTCTACCATGCCCCCTCCGGTGTCAGCGACTACCTCGTCCATGTCCGGTTCTTCAGGTATGTTTGGGGTTGGGACCTCTAGCCAATCTTTGCCTCCTTCCCATCTCCTTGACCTCTTGGATGGATATCCCTTAGGTTCGGGTGACGGGTTCGTCGGCTACCGGCCTGTTATCGACCCTACAGGTGCATGGGGTTATTTGGGCCTATTATCCATTTTTGCCATTTTTTTCCTAACTGTTTTTTGTTTTTGCAGTTTCGGATTCCAATGAGATGTACGCTCCACGGTGGAATATCCGCCGGGGAATGACCCTCCGAACGGCTGCGGACTGCGTCGACTGGGCGCGCCATGCCTCCCCAAGCGGTGCGTTGGGGGAGGCAATGGCCAGCTACCAGGAAGGTAGGCTGTCCAATGAGCTCCGAATCCTCCTTGCCCGGATGCAGCCGCGCGTCGAGCTACTTTGTCGTGAAAACGACAAGTTAAAGACTGCGCGTAGCCTGGAAGAGGCTCAGGCGCGAGCATTGCGGGAGTAGAACAAGAGGCTTGTTGCCACCGCCGCGGAGAAGGAGAAGGCCTTCAAGGACCTTGAGGTCGCGATTCAGGCCAGGCATGAGGCCCGTTCCAAGGCTACCCAAGCTGTTAACGAACAGCTTAGGTTGGCCAAGGAAACTGCGCGTAATGCGACCGAGAGGGCCACCAAAGCTGAAGCCGTTACTGAGCCTCTGCGCACTGAGAACGAAGAGCTCAAAGCCAAACTAGAAAAGCTTCAGCAGGCTCATGATGCTTTGGCTTTAGAAGATGCCAAGAAGCTCCAAGAGCTCCTGGATCAGAAGGGTATGCTTGATCGCACTGAGCGCAAGCTCAAGGGCGTTGAAGAGGCTGCTGCTAAGGATGTGTTGCTTGCCAACCTCAACAAGAATGAAGCCGAACGATCCCGCGATCAAGCTCAAGCTACCCTCCAAGAAGCTCTGATCACTAAGGAATGGCTTCTACGAGAAGCGTTGCTGCAGGTACGCGTAGCTCCATAATTTCTTTACGCTTTTCTTTATACTTAGAAAAGTTCCTTTATATACTTTTTTTTGTAGGTTGTGCATCGGATTTTCGCGAACACATCTTATGACGATGCCATGAGTGCAGCCCTCAACGCTTCTCATGAGGATGGGGAGAAAGCTGGTTTCCTGCTTGGTCTAGGATTTGCAGAGAAGGGCATCCCGCCTTCCAACTTTCCTTTACACGATGTAGACACTGAAGCTGCCTACGACCAAGCTGTGAACCAGTATGCTGCCTTCCCGCATCCGGTTGTGGAGAAGGTGAACGAAATTGCGGCTGCTGATGACGGGCTAGCTGTTCTCAAGGCTTTCCTCGAACCGCCGCAGACAACTGATGGTGCGGGTTCGAGTGGGTTTGGAGGGAGTGGTCCTGAATCTTGAACCTTGAGATCCTTTCCAACCGTTAGGATAGATTTGTATTTTTGTAGGCGGGTAAATACCTAGCCATTCTTGTAATGTTTGAATTTTTATTGTAAATATAAATATTTTGTTAACGCCTTGCCTTGTAAACATTATATGAATTGCTCATGCATATTTTAGTTTAACTTAGCAATTTTCTAAGTGTTTTGAATAAGTTAACCTTTCGACGCGTGTTGGATAATAGGTTACTGTTCTGTTTCCTCTATCATGATTGTGCGGGTAGAACCGTCACTTTCACTTAGTAGGATGACCAAACTTTACCTATATCTGACATGCGTGAAGGTTTTCCTCATCTTCCTCTTAGAAATATTTACTGTTTTTGTGTTTATACGGGTTGTGCCGCTTTCCACACGCAACGACTTACTTCCTCCCACACTTATTTATGCGGTGAATACCGGCATATCAGTGTGGTCAGTTCATAAGTATAAAGGTAAGGCTATCAACACAATGTGATAAAGGAGAATCATTTCCATTAGAAGTGGCTCTAGGCCTTTTCTTTACAAGTTTGGAATTGATCTACATGTAACATTTGCGTAATTGATGTAAGGCCCCGTTACCGGTAACCCTACTTTCGTGTTGGATTTACTCATAAACACAGTTCTAACTATCAGAGTTGATTAAAACATTTACGCGGAAAATAAAACTTTCATAAAACATTACAATATTTCACAACTTGTCCCAAAACATCCCTTGTCTTCCACATTAAAACATTAAAATTAAAACATCGTAAGTCTTCAGATGCCAGACTCCTGTTCAGTGCCATGTGTCTCCTCAAGCGAGCTGCCTCATCCTACTCACCTGCGTGCATACTAAAAGTCAGCTACGCTGAGTGAGTTCTAGTTAATCATATAATCATACAATACCTTCTTACATTTCATACTTAATCTCTTAACTTTCTTTCATATACACCTAAGTGCTCTTACCTTCATTTTTACTTTCTTACTTTTTTTACATACATAATCATACGTTCATTTTTACCTTCATACTTTCCTTACATACATAATCATACTTTTTAAAGAGCCTTTCGCCCTATAACCTCACATATATTATAAGGGTTTGGTCCCTTGTTTTCGAATATTAGAAGGGTTCGATTCCCTAACATCACAGATATTATAAGGGTCTGGTCCCTATCATCACAGATATTATAAGGGTCTGGTCCCTAGTTTTCGAATATTAGAAGGGTTCGATTCCCACTTCGTTACCATACAACCATACATCATACCTCAAGTATTATTAGGGCTCGGTACCCTTTTCGTAACCATACAACCATACATTATCATTTCTTTCTTCTATTATCACTACCATGCTCATATACATAACATACATAACATTCTTACCTATACCTAGCGTTACAACCTGACAGTACGTGCAATATCCGAAGATCGTTCACATACCATCAAGCAATCATTCTTACATAACACATAGGGCATACACTTATCACTTAGGATAAATGTATTAACAACACATCAAGTATGCACACAGCCCCGAAAACATAACAAGGAATGGGGCTAGAAACTCACCTGAACACGGTTACGTTCACCGTTAATCGTAATTCCTTTCTTCAGTTGTGCACGGCTGACTGTATAACAAGTATACGTATCAATTAACTATCACTTCTCATAATGTATTTCTATCTTTATATGACCCACAACGAACGGGGGTCCGGGGGCAGCGCCCCTGGCAGCGGGGTCTAGGGGCGGCAGCCCCTAGCAGGGTCCAAGGGGCAGAGCCCCTGGCTGGGGTCGAGCTGATTTTTAATTTCCATTAACTGTCTTAACACATTTTTCATTAGATTTTTAATTTATTTTCTAAACGAACTTGGCTTTAGGCGAAGTTAAACCTCAGGCGAACTTGTCATCAGGCGAAGTTAAACCTCAGGCGAACTTAGCTTTAGGCGAAGTTAAACCTCAGGCGAACTTAGCTTTAGGCGAAGTTAAACCTCAGGGGAACTTAGCTTTAGGCGAAGTTAAACCTCAGGCGAACTTGTCATCAGGCGAACTTAAACCTCAGGTGAACTTGTCATCAGGCGAACTTAGCTTGCAGGCGAAGTTCATCAGGCGAACTTAGCTTGCAGGCGAAGTTCATCGCTTGAAGGCGAAGTTGCCCAGATGAAGGCGAAGTTGCCCAGATGAAGGCGAAGTTGCCCAGACAGCCTGCTGTTTGGTTTCTGTCCAACATTTCGAGCGATTTTAACACCCCCGCTATGGTTCAATATCACCCACTACGCTTCCCGACCATTTCCGGTCACTTAACACTAAAAAGCTTGGATCTTTAAACTTCAAAGTTCAAGAATCTTACCTTTTTGAGCTTGTTGGATCTTGTTTCCTTGCTTAATCACAACCAACCGCTCTCTCTTCTCTCTCGGATCTTGGTCTCTCTCTCTACGGCTCTCGGCCTCTCTCTCTCTCCTCGGATCTCGGTCGCCGGTCGGCTTGTGTATGGGGTGTGTGTGTGTTTTGGAAGTGTGAAGGAATAGATGTAAATGAAGATATTTTTGGGTTTAGGGGATATTTATATCCCTTAAATCCCATTCTCATTTAACCCATCTCAATTAATCCAAGTCCCTGATCCGCTCCTACCCGATATTAATAATTAAAAACGCGAAATCACTAACATAACTTTCTTTATTCAACATTATAAATTTTAGGATGTTACAATTGAGCTCCATTCCATGTTCTTGGGATGGGGGTGCCATCGAGCCTTTCGAGCCGGTACGCGCCCTTTCCCAAAACTTCTTTAATGATGTATGCCCCTTCCCAGACCGGGGCCAGCTTTCCTGGGCGTTCTTGGTTCGAAGCCTCGTTGTTACGCAGTATGTAGTCTCCGACATTGAAGTTGCAGAGTTTTACCCGCGTGTTGTAGTACTTTTGCATTTATCGCTTGTAGTTCTCTTCACGCGCTGCGGCTAAGTCTCTGCGTTCTTCGGTCAGCATAAGGTCTAACCGTCTTTCCTCATCATTGTCTTCTGGTTGAGTTATGACTCTTGGTGAGGGCAGACCAATTTCGACCGGGACCATGGCTTCAGTGCCATAGGTGAGGCTGAATGGGGTTTCGCCCGTGCTTGCCTTTTTAACGTTCTGTTCGCCCAAAGGACATGTGGAACATCGTCCACCCAGCCGGATCTATGTTCCAAGAGTATTTTCTTTATGCCGTCGACGATGCTCTTGTTTGCTCTTTCCACCTCACCATTACCCTGCGGGTGTGCCACTGAGGTAAAGGTGTGGGTGATTTGAAGTTCTTTCAGCCACTTTTGTAGCTTCTGGTCAGCAAAGTTGGTGCCGTTATCGCTCACCAAATTCTGTGGAAGTCCAAAATGACAAATAATAAATTCCCAAATAAATTTTTTGATATGTTTTGCGGTTGTTTGGGCTAAGGGTTTTGCTTCTATCCACTTGGTGAAGTAGTCGATGGCTACCACTAGGAACTGAACGTTCCCTGCTGCTGTGGGAAATGGGTCTGTCACATCGATGACCCACTTCTGAAATGGCCATGAAGAAGTGACTGGAACAAGTTCGTTCTTCGGGCGATGCGTGTTGGGTGCGTAGAGCTGGCAGGACCTACATTTTCTGATGTAGGCCAGCGCATCCGTATGCATCCCCGGCCAAAAGTATCCCGCGTTGTTTAGCTTAGCTACAACTGCGCGTGGACCTGCGTGTACTCCACAGATGCCTTCGTGTACTTCCCTTAGGAGGTAGTCGGCATCTTGGTTGTCAACGCATCTGAGTAGTGGGCCAAGAAAATTACGCCTGTAAAGTATGTCATCAACAAGTTGATAGTTCAGTGATTTACAGCGTATCTTTCTTGCCTGTGTCTTCGATTCTGGTAATATACCCGTTGCAAGGTAATTTATGATTGGTGTCATCCATGTTTCCGTGCCGGTTTGGATGACACAAATTCCCTTGTGCGGGACTGATGGTGCTCCAAGAAGTTCAATGCGGATGTCCTTCCCCAAGTGGGTGAAGGCTAACGATGCAAGCTTGCTTAACGCATCCGCAGATTTGTTTTTGCTTCGCTTGATGTGCATAACTTTGCAATCGTCAAAATCGCGCATAAGGGCTTTTGCTTGTGCGAGGTACAGGGCCATTGTGTCGTTCACGGCCGTGTACGTCCCGTTTATTTGGTTGGCTGATAACATGGAATCCACGTGGGCTTCCAAGTTTTTCACCCCCATCTTACGCGCAATTCTTAATCCGGCCAAGAATGCTTCGTACTCCGCTTCGTTATTTGTACTTGGGAAATCCAGCCGAATAGCGTAAGTGTACTCTTGGCCTGCTGGGTTAGTTAGTTTCAACCCTGCGCCTGAACCCTCGTTGTTGGCTGCTCCATCAGTATAGAGTCGCCAGACATCATCAATGTCCTGTGCTGGAAAGGGTTGAGCCTCTTCCTGGCACTCTTTTTCCCGCGAAGCGGGGACTTCTGCAATAAAGTCGGCCAAGACCTGGCCTTTTATGGCTGGTCTTGGCTTGTACTTTATCGCGTATTCTCCCAATTCAATTGCCCATTTGGCTAGGCGCCCTGATAACTAGGGTTTGCCTAGAACGTTTGCAAGTTTGAAGTTGGTGAGAATGGTGATTGGGTGTCCTTGGAAATATCGTCTTAGCCTGCGTGAAGCCTGTACAAGCGCTAAGACTAATTTTTCCAGGGTAGAGTACCGGGTTTCCACGTCCGTTAAGACGCGGCTTACATAGTAGATGCGCATCTGGATGCCTTTTCGTTCTACTAGTAAGACTGCCCCGGTTGCTCTGTCTGTGGCGGAGAGGTAGAGAATTAATTCCTCTCCCGCTTCTGGTGCTGTGAGCGTTGGGAGTTCGATCAAGCGTGACCGAATCTCCTGAAAAGCTGCTTCCGCTTCTGGTGTCCAGCGGAAGTGCATTTTCTTCAAGCAATTTCTCAATGTTGACACGAATGGGAACGACCTATCTGCATGGTTTGCCAAAAAGCGGTTAAGTGCGACTAGTCGTCCATTCAGTGTCTGAGCCTGTTTGATGGTAGTAGGTGATTCCATTTTCATAATGGCTTCGACCTTTTCTGGGTTCGCTCTGAAGCCATCTTTAGTAACGATGACTCCTAAGAACTTCCCTTCTTCCATCCCAAAGGAACACTTGCTCGGGTTGAGCTTCATGTTTATTTTTCTGAGCGTGTTGAAAGTTTCTTCGATGTCTTTCAACATCGCTTCTGGCTCTAGGCTTTTGATGACCAAGTCATCCATGTAAACTTCCAAGTTCCTCCCAATTTGGGCATGAAACTCTTTGTCCATCAGGCGTTGGTATGTGGACCCGGCATTCTTAAGTCCGAATGGCATCATTTGGTAACAAAATGTGCCATCGGGCGTCCGAAATGCGGTTTTGTCCTGATCGTCAACAGCCATGTGGATTTGATGGTATCCTTTATACGCATCAAGGAAGCATTTAAGGCGAAACGGTGCTAATGAATCTACCTTAAGGTCAATTTCGGGTAACGGGTAACAATCTTTGGGGCATGCTTTGTTTAGGTCTTTAAAGTCTATGCACATGCGCCGTTGTTTGTTTAACTTCGGTACCATGACGGGATTTGCAACCCATGTTTGATATTTACTAACGCGTACGATACCTGTATCAAGGAGTTCCTTGACTTGGGTTCTACACGGGTTAGCCTCCTCAGTCCCCATCACGCGACGCTTTTGTATGACCGGCGTAAACGCCGGGTCACACTTGAGCTTATGCTCAGCCTTACTTCTGGGTACACCAGTCATGTCGGCTGGTGTCCACGCGAAGATGTCAGCATTTTTTTGCAACAAGAGTTTGAGAAGGGTGCGTGTGGGATGAGTGATCGTTGGGCCAATGGTAACAGCCTGGTCAGGGTATTTGCCATTGAAGGCCCATTCTTCTGGCTCAGAGGTTGTTGGTTTAGCCATCTTTGGTTTAGGTTTGGATGAGACAGATGCGATGCATACCTGGGGAATGTCCGTGATCATAGCAACGCCCTCAGCTGTTGGCCATCCCATCATACCATGGACCGACGACACCACAGCATTGAACCTTGCCATCCCGTCTCTCCCGAAGAGAATGTCGTACGTGTGGTGTGGCTTCCTCATTACGACGAAGTCCACGTCTTCTGTGCGGGAGTACTTCCCGTCTGTGAGAGTGACGGGGAATGATAGGATACCCAAGGGGGTGTTTGTGCTGCCGTCAAACCCTTCCATCGAGGCGCAAACCGTTTCTAAGCGTTCTTTGTCTTCGTCGTCTAGCTTGTCGAAGAACCGCCTATACATGACCGTTGACGAAGCGCCGTTATCAGCAAGAGTGCGGGAGGTGATGTAGTGCCCCAGCTGGCTTTTAATGACTATGGGGTCTTCTTTGTTGGGCCCCCCTGGCACACGCGGGAAGCGCACTTCAGCTTCCTTCCACGCACTCGGCTCTGTTGTTCGTCGTTTTCTTCTTCTGACGCTGCCATGAACCATGTGAATGCTGATGTCGACGGGCTTTTGTCCGTTGCCCTTGTACCGATTGTCATTCCTCCATCAGTTCTTGATTGACGCCACGAGGTGTGTGAGTTTCCCATCTTTGACGAATGTTTCGACGATATCCTTCAAAGATGTGCATTCCTCCGTGGTGTGGCCTTTTGTCCCGTGGAAGTCACAGGATTTGCTCTGATCAGCGTTATGACGCTGTCGGATTATTGGAGCCTTTGGCCATGGGAGTTTCTCGGTGGCAGATATCTCGGTGACGCTTTTGGTGAGTGGCGTCCATCTGGGATTCCTGTTTGATGAGTGCGTGTTGTCCCTTCCGCCTAAGAGAGGGCGAGAGCTGGATGAGGTGTCAAAGTTTATCCTTGACTGCCAAATACCAAGCTTCCTCTTCTTATTTTGTCGGGCGGTACGGACGTTATTTTCTCTTGTCTTCTGCGTGTAGAGGTTTGTGCTCTGGGGAAGATTTCTACCCAGTTGCTTCTCCGTCTCGGCAAAGCGTTTAGCTGCCGTCATGATGGCATCCCACGTGGATGGCATGCCATCTTTACCCGTCAACGTGCGGATAAGCTCTGGGTACTCAGCGCCCTGGATGAAAGCGGCGCGAACAAGATCTTCGCTAATAGTGCCCAGACTTAGCTTATTTGAGTTGAAGCGCGTGATGAAGTCTAGCAAAGACTCATCTTCCTCTCGGATGCAGTTGAGGATCGTCCATTGCTCTTCAGTATATTTTCTTTGTTGACTGAAATGCTGGCTGAACTTGTGCTGGAAGTCTGCCCAATCGTAGATGTGATGGACCGGTAAACGATCAAACCACGCTTTGGCTGCCCCGACGAGCGTCATTTGGAACATGTAACACCATGTGGGTTCCGTCCAGTTACTGACGGTTGCCCCTGCTATGAATATGTTCAAGTGATCGTCTGGGTCAGATACGCCATCATAAGTGCCTATGTTGGACATCTGTTTGGCACTTTTTGGAGCGATTGCTTCCGCAATGTCCTTTGCAAATTTGGACGTTCCCGCATTCGCAACAGTTGGTCTAAAAGTTTTGGAAAAGTCACGTGGGTTTCCCTCCGTGTTCTTTGGTTTGAAGGCTTCCTCGAAATTTCTCTTCGAGCGGAAGTCTTCTCTACGCTTCCCTTTCGCCTTATGACGAGGGTTTGCGTCACTGTCAGATTCTTCCCAATCTTCATCATCCGCATACTCGCAATCGTTGCTCATGTTGAGCTGTTGTCGAGTGCTTCCGAATTTGTCATTGGCCTGCTGGAGTGAACGTAAACGTTCGTCCAACTCAGCCTGAAATTCTTTTTGACGTGCTTCCGCCCAAGTCTTAACTTGTTCAAGTGTTTGTTGGGGGAGTCTCGTCTGTTGCTTCTCCACCTGGGTATCAATGAATCCCGGGGGAGGATTGTTTACTGCACTTGTCCCGGCTTGGGTAACCGGGGTAGTGTTCGTAAAAACCGTGTATTCACCGGTGTTCCCCCCAGTAGCTGGGGTTGTGGTTACCGGAGTTTCTTGGTCACTCGGTGGCCTTGGCATCGGAGTAACCTTAACCATCTTTCCAGAAGTTTTGAAAAAACTGAGAAAGAATTAGTTCTAGCTTAATGCACGGATGGCGCCAATGAAGAAACACTAAAGGACCCCGGCAGATTATGGATAATCTTAGGGTTAAGTAGATGCTTCCCACGATGGTTAGGTCCGGCAAAGATGGTTATTCTTCTCGACCTGCAAAACAGATACCGTGAGCTCGTCACTGAGAAGGGGGGGTTCCTCCTTGTGACCACCCTCCGGCGTGAGAATCAGACTAGATTGCTCTGAATATAAGTGTATATTGAGAGAAATAGCTAGGGAGAAGTTAAGATAATCATACCGTTCCAAGGTGTTGGAGTATTTATAGCCGAAGGTAGGTTTCCAAGCAGGTACGGCCATCTGTATATAATATTCATTTTCCACCAACTACGGGCTACGTACGTGCCACGATGGGAGTTGGTGGGTAGGCAGCGGCTGATAGTGACATTTTGTACTGGAGCGTGCTCCTCCTCGTACTATTGTCGGTGAGCTGTCACCCTGTGATTGGTTCATGGGCTGCTTTGGTCAGATCTTGTCTATTTTGTCCATACCTTGGCAGGTATAGTACAAAAGATCTTCCAGAAGCGTACGGATTGGCTCTTTTGGGCGGGAATATTCCCGCCTTGCTCATTCTTTCCTCAGGTGACATTGCTGAAGTATGAGTTAGTGCCTTACGCGTGTAGCCTTACTGTTAGTGCGGGTAGCCTTCCTTCTTGGCTTGTACCCACAGCTGCGGGAACAGGTAGGGTACTGTACCAAGGGAGGCTTTCCTGCGGGAACAGCTGGCTTACTGCGTGTAAGGTCTTCATCTCTGAGCATGGTGGGTCCTGCGGAACCAGCTGGTCTTTGCGCAGGCGTACCTCTTCAAGGTGTGTCGTGCGGGTCCAAATGGGCTTCTTCAAAACCAGATCTCATCTTCATTTCATTCACTACTAATTAATAATAATATCACAACAGCAAAATCAATTGATTAATCAATCAATGGGCATCTCATTAAGCAGCAACCGTAGACGAAACAACAACAGTTACTATCACCACCGTCACAACTAATATCCTCTTCACCATATCCTACCACCGATCCATCCTACTCATCACCACCATACATCTACTCTCCACCACCAGTCTACCATCCCTACACCGATGGAGCTAATCACTCTAATAATATTAATAATAATGGTTTAATTGTTAGACCTAATTATGGAGGTTATAGTCAACCTCAACCACAACTGCAACCGCAAGTGCAACCTAATTATAATTATGGGTGGGGTCCACCGGTGCGGCCTCCGCCTTATATGGTTCCGGTTCCGTCTGTGGCTCCGCCGGCGTATGTGGAGCATAACCAGGCGAAGAAAGTTAAGAACCATGTGAATTTGCATAAGGATACTTTGAAGGTGGAGGTTGATAAGGATAATCCGGATTGTCATCTCGTTTCCTTCGTCTTTGATGCTTTGTTTGATGGCAGGTTAGTGTTTCTGCTTTGTGTTGATCACGTGATGTTCGTGTTGAGTTTGTGCATATGTGTAGTTTGTACTTTGTAGTTTTGTCGAGTTAGGTTGCCTGCTAAACTGTCATATTTCATTCAGTTTAACAATCGATCATGTAGTTAATGCGGAAAAATATCGGATATTGGTCAAGGATTGATATTTGAGATATTGGTTATTGCGGTGTGATAGTGGTGGGATATCGGTAATTTAATTGTCATGCAGAATTTATAAGCAGTTTAATACTAACAATTCAATATTCACTCCTACCAGTAACAAATTAACCTTTTGCAACTTACAAAACACTAACAATTGTTGCAAGTATGAACTGATTAAGACATAAAACACTAACATTAAACACTAAAAATTGGCAGTTAAGACTTAAAATACTGATATCGGAAAATTCTGTGATATATCGGTCAGTATTGCTGATAATATCAGGATTATGACCGATATTTTACCAAGGGACCGATAACCAGTCGGTGATATATTAGCGATATTGACTGCATAGTACAAGACTAAGTTATGCCCTTACATAAGGACCAATGTCTTTTCCAAGCAAAACCTGTTTTCATACTTTTAGTTGTTAGTCTGTTACATGTGTTGCTTAGCTAGAATTTTTGCCATTTAACATACTTAAGTGGTGCTAACGAAGAGGATGTCACTCAAATAACCGTTGAAGGCTTAGTAGTATTTAGGGTCGTTCGTCGAGAGTTGAGTTTTTTGGGACTAGAGGTTCTCAACAAGATTAATAGAAATTCTATAGGGTTGTAGTTTGCCTAGCTATGTTAACATAATTGATTGTTGGATCATAAAGTAGATGGGTTGGAGATAGCAGAAATGAGAATGCTGAGGTGGATGTGTGGGCACACAAGGTTGGACCGGATAAGGAAAGAAGTTTTACAGGACAAATTGAGGGTGATGTGTTTCGGATGATATAAGGGAGGGGCGATTGAGATGGTTTGGGTATGTGCATTGGAAGATGACTTTTGCAAGGAGCGTGAATACCCTCACAGTGGAGGGAAAGAGGAGCAGAGACATACCCGAACTTACATGGGATGAATAGATAGAAGGATTTGTTGGACTCACACCTCTCTAAGGACTTGATTGGTGATATGAGTTCTTGGAGACGTCAAATAAAGGCTATGGACTTTTAGGGGGACGTATAGATTAGTCTTAGCTACTTTCTATGTGTTGTCTATCTTACTCTTTCTTCTTTACCTTTGTTACTAGTTATCGGTGCTGGTTACCTTCTAGGTGGTTTTTGAGCATTATGCTTACAAATTCTAATGTTGAAGTAATGAAAAGGTTGGTTTAAAGGAGGGAAATTGTAATTCTTATGGAGTCTGTTTATGTCGATAAATGTATCTGCTTGAGTCCTCAGAGACACAAATCATCCCACTTGAAGATGGCGTTTGGATATATACCTTGCTATTTGAAATTGATAGGTGATAGGTGATTTTATTGTACTCCTTGATAATCAGTTTTATTGCAACTAGTATGAAGCTGATTATCCAAACCTACTTGCTTGCCCCCATAATAAACATTATATGTTACTGAAGCTTTCAACCTGATAAATTATTTTAGTTGTAAATAATGTTAAATATTGTTTTAGTAATATAATTTTTCTGATCGTATATGTTGAATTTAATTTTGCATCTTAGATGGTGAGATATCAGAATTTATAACTGCTTAATTTAACATATACAACCATGTTTGCCTTTTGGAAGGAATTGGTTATCTGATAACTGATTGTTGCGAGTGGAAGTAATATGTTTTTAATGTTTCGACACACAATTATGCTTCTGACTATCGGGTCAATTATGTGTTTTAGATGATGTGATATCCCTATTATTTTTCTCTTTTCACAACTAATTATTTTTCACTTCTGAATTTTCAAATGACAGCATAACAATATATTACTTTGCAAAAGAAGAGCCCGATTGCAAGTTTGTTCCAGTATACCCTGATGCATTCGTACCAGTCAAAGTCCCTTTCCAAAAAGGCCATGGTCAAAGATTTCAACAGCCATCAGGAACCGGCATTGACTTTGGTTTCTTTGACTATGACTCTCTTTCAAAACCATCATCAGGGGAAGATGTTTATCCACTTGTCATAGCTGCAGAAACAACCGCACCTCTAATTTCAATTGATGAGCATCCTTATGACCCATTATCAAATACCGTTTCTGCCCCTCGTAAACAGATCACACAAGCTGTTTTGGAGAAAAATAACGGGGACCCTTTCAAAGTTAGAGTCATGAGACAAATATTGTGGATTGATGGAGTTCGTTATGAGTTACGTGAGATTTATGGAATTGCGCAATCTGAGGAAAGTTTTGATGATACGGGCTCAGGAAAAGAATGTGTTATTTGTATGACTGAACCTAAGGATACTGCTGTACTTCCATGTAGGCATATGGTAAGTTTCTTGCTGCTTGCATATAAAATATTAACTATTTCTTTTAAAATTGATGGTCAATTAGATTAATGTTGTGGTTAGATGTTTGGTTGGCCTTTATCTGTTCTTGGTTGAGGTGGGAATTTAGACCCGTTTTATTAGAGAATTGTTCAGCTCAGGTTATGTTAGGAAAAGAAGCTAAAAAGTTTGAACGGCTTGAAGGTTGCCAAAGGTGATTTTTTTTCTTTTGCATTAAACATTCTAAATCATTTTATCCAAAAAGTCAGGTTATTATTTAAGTTATGTAGCTTTTGTAATTATATTTGACACACGCTAGTTATTATGAACACGGCCCGTTCTAAAAGTTACTTGTTTTGATCTGTAACACAACCTCTATTCGATCTGCTCGTTTGCCAACTTAATTTGCGGTTTCAATTATATTGTATTAAAAGGCCCTATATGTAACTTGAAGTAGGGAAATGGGCCTGTTGGGGGTGTAAACAAACTATATGTGGATCAAGCCTTGAAGGTATAGGTGGCAAAATGCCAAAATGGGAAGGTTGGGTAACGGGTCAAAATGGTAACTTTTGGTACAGGCCGGATCGGGTTGACTTGGAATACATTTTGCTCATTTTTGTGCTTTAGGTATATAACAAATTTCAGGTTCATCCTTAAACTAAGAAAATAACAGGAACTATGATGTTCAAATTTGTTTACACGTTTGTAAAAGAGACGAAAATACCCTCATGTTCAAGTCACATGCCCAGACTTAACGAAAAAAATTAATGCCCGTGAGTGGAAAGTTAAGGACGAGATGTGTATAAACAAATTTGAACATAAAGGATAATTCATGTTATTTTCATAGATACCTAAAGGACAAAAACTCAAAAAGTGTAATTTACTCTAAATCTTTTTGTCAGTGCATTTAATATGATTACAGGAAGTATTATTACAAATAATATAATATTTTGAGTAAATCAATCTAGTAGGTTGTATGTATTGAAATGAACATGGGCCGACTCGCGACCCGTTTAACCAAAATCCTTTTAGCTATTTCTTCTTTAGTTTTACCTTTCTAATTCATTAGAAAGAAGACATAAATCAAGTTGACCTGTTCATAGTACACAGGTCAAAATTGTATACGCATCGGTTACACCAGACTCGTTGATTTGTTATATGCTTGATTTTTTTTATTAGATTCTAACTTTCTTTTTGCATGATTCAGTGTCTATGCAGCGAGTGTGCAAAAGCATTGAGGCTTCAATCAAACAAGTGTCCGGTGTGTCGTCAACCGATTGAAGAGCTAATGGAAATCAAAGTTAATACCAGTGATGACTGATGAGTGATCTTTTTATTATCCTTTCCTTGTTACTAAATCCAGTAAAAAAACATAAGTATATTCTTTTCCTCTTATCCAATCTTATGGTGTAATTAATATAATCATGTGTATGTATGTTAATTGTTAATGTTAAAAGCTGCTATCTTTATCCTTTGGCTAGTTAGTAAGTTAGTTAACCATGGTTTCTTTTTCTTAAATAAACATATCACTGTGACCCATAAAGTCAAGTCAATGAACCTAAACCTTGTGTTTCCTATGTCAAATTTACCATTTTAACCTCATACCCTTTTCAGTTGCAAACTTGGAATGTAAGCTTTGCTTTATATCTTCTTTACCCTTTTGGTCATATTGTCTGAAATTTGTTTAAAGTTCATGAAGGAAACAAGGCTTTTGCTTTCCAGTTTTTCATTTAGACCTCTTAGTTTCTTGTTTTTACACTTGTACTCCCTGGCTTTATATTTCAAATAATTAGCCAATGGAGAGAATATTTATATAGCTATAGCCTATAAGCCTATAAGCCTACAATGGGCCAGCTATAAAAGCCCTTTTGGGCCTTGGCCCTTGTGTCCAATTTGGCATGCAAATATGGAATCTCACTTCTGAATTCTGAATCTCAAATTCATTGGCTCTGCAAAGTTTCTGAGATCCACACCTTTGCGTTGACCTTTAATCTTTTTTGTTTAATACTTATTTAAACTAATATCTTAAATATGTTTTAAGTTACTACCAACATAATAACACTAGTTAAGAGGCTTTAAACTCATGGAAACACACGATGGGACGACTTTCAACGTGTTTGACGTGTTTGAGGTTACGCGTTAGGTGTAAACCGTAGCTAATTCGACCCGTAGGTGGATAAGATGGGATTATGTTTGTAATTTAAATCTTTAGAAAAGAGAAAAAAATGAAGAGAGAATATTTGACAATTGACATGGAAGTTAGCACTGGGAGAGAGACAAAGTGTGAGAGCATCTGCAGAGGGGTGTGGACATCACAAGATACAAAATTGGTGCAGTAATAATATTGACTTTCTTGCATCTTTCTGAGTTATCCTATACAACATGTTATGTTATTGGTATAGCTTGGGGACCATCTCACTTGTCTCATGCATTTCTAGGTTAATACTTCTTACTTCAAATTAAAAAACTTTTTACTTTTCAAAACTTCAATTATTTTACTCCCCCGAAAAGACGAAAACGAATAGATTCGATGCAATAATGCTATAATAATGTGTCAATTGTGCGGTGTAAGTTGTATCGTACATGATTTCCGTTCTTCACGTGTGGAATAGGTAACTTTTAACCGACGGTGCTCACACCAATCAGTATTGTAAGTTTTGCCTATAAAAAACCTATGAATAGAGTATATCATAATATAGCATTACTCTTTATGTTGACGACATGCAACTTATAAGTTATAGCTATTGCTTATATCAAATAGTTTTATGCGTTAATATCTAGTGTGAGGGGGGGCTAAAAGTTGCATATGATGGTTATGAGAGTTCCAAAGGGTGACATCAATTTGAAGGGCTATCCAAATGAATATATATGCAAATAGTTAATCACCATCCACACACCATGTGATGTACATGTGTTAAACTACAACATAAATGGTAGTTTCTCTAAATGCATATTATACATTTCATATTCACTTTACAAATGTCACCACTATTTTATTCATATAGACAAAGTCATGTCATATATAAAGAAATAGGGTTTTCTTTGAGTGTGCTTCAGTCATCTCTTTATGGTAAAACTTTTTGTTGATATATGGTTTCCATATTTAATTCTTGTTATTCTTCTAAAATTATACAAGTTTCTTTTTATATACTAGTATCCTAAAATTAAAACAAACAAGAAACGCGGTATCTCAAATCGGTTGATATCCATTCATTACTTTGAGCTTCCGGGTTATCGGTGGTAAAGTTTACTTTTCGAAGTTCTGTTAACCAAAAATCCAATCTCAAACTGAAGTTTGGTGACCAGGATCGATAAACACAAAACAGAAAAGTTTAGATCATAAGCTCGATCTTGTAATTCTCATTAGCTCGAAAATTACAATACTTAAACTCCTAACACTCTTAATGATATAACCCACAAGCTCGGGTATATATACTAGTTTAAACATGAAAACCTAATTAGACTAGAATACAAACTCCTTATCATACTCAAATACTAATTAGTAAAAACATATTTAAACAATAATTAATAAAGAAATTCCTTGTTGTCAAAGTCATTGGCTCGACTTGTTCACCAAGTAATTTATTCTATGTAAATCAAGTCACGTGCTCAACTTGATAAACAAAACACCAACCCATCATAGGCTCGATGAGTCGGCCCAACCCGCTTCATTGACTCGAGGACGGAAATTAAGTCCAACAATCACCCCCTAATTTCGGACTCGAAAAATGGTGGATCTTTGTCTCCAAACTTGTCTACTTTGACTTGACTGATTTGAACCATGATCTTGACCTTCTCAGCTTTCACAACCATATTGGTCCTCATCATCTCGATCTTGACTCCTCGGAACTTCTCTTGATCCATGACTTTGTTCTTTCGGCTCTCCCGAACTCGATCAACTTCATGACCCTGTCCCAGACCATTCGCTCGGTCGTATGAACTCGCACATCCACTCCTTTGGTTGCGATACTGGTAAGCTAATCGAGCGAACAACAATCTTTCTTGATCATCTTGTCGTAGGTTGAAGTTTGTTCCAGGTCTTCAACCAACAAAAAGAAATTTCCGTCGATCTTGAACGTAAACAAAGGAACTCGCCGGAACGATCGCGACTTCGATCTTCGGCTTTGATCAATGAACTCTAAGAGCGTAACCGCTCTGATACCAATTGAAGTTTGGTGACCAGGATCGATAAACACAAAACCGAAAAGTTTAGATCATAAGCTCGATCTTGTAATTCTCATTAGCTCGAAAATTACAATACTTAAACTCCTAACACTCTTAATGATATAACCCACAAGCTCGGGTATATATACTAGTTTAAACATGAAAACCTAACTAGACTATAATACAAACTCCTTATTATACTCAAATACTAATTAGTAAAAACATATTTAAACAATAATTAATAAATTAATTCCTTGTTGTCCAAGTCATTGGCTCGACTTGTTTACCAAGTAATTTATTCCATGTAAATCAAGTCACGTGCTCAACTTGATAAACAAGACACCAACACATCATAGGCTCGATGAGTCGGCCCAACCCGCCTCATTGACTCGAGGACGGAAATTAAGTCCAACACAAACTCGTCCAAAAATATTTTGCGTAAAATTTTACAATAAACTTATAAGTATTATATAATATATTAATCTTCTTGATTGTAACTATGCATCATCTAATACCATATTAAGGATCTAAAACAATGTTTAAGAACAAAAAGTAAAACTTTCCATGATTAGCTTTATAAACATACTATATATAGTTAGAAACATTTGTTTAGAAAAATGAGACATAAAATATATAAAAGATATATAAAAATGGTTAAATTGTTTACGTACAGGATAATTTATTAAAAAAATTAGGTACAACTAATGGAATAACATCAACCTCGATAAATATCACATGCATACGTAGACGAGTCAAAGGTTACGGTCTTTAAATTACAAATTAAATAAATTAAATATTAGTAAAAAGTCTTTTCTATGGACAAATAAATACTTGTATATTGCCACTAGGGTTTTTCCCAATAAAGCAGTGGGACCCATAATTTGCTTTAATTTATATATGTTTAGTTTTTGCTTAATTATATAACTTGTGGACTAATTTTTGTATCTTTTATTAATCCATTCAAATATTATTTTATAAGATAAGATACTTGGTAAAGTGTAAAAAGGATCAAAGAAGATTCTTCAAGGACTGATAACGTCAATAGGTGAAAGTATATCTTTGGGTCTATTTTGTCATATTTGAAAGTGTGATGCAAGTGCGAATGTTGTGATAACTTTTTTAAGTTATATAGCTCCTGAGTAACTAGTATTGAAGTCCGCACTTTGCAACGGGGTCGTAGGAGGGTATTTTATGAGAATGTGTTCGTTTTAATGGCACAGTACTTCGCAACGGGGTCACAGGAGGGAATTTTATGAGAATGTGTTCGTTTTAATGACACGGGCAATTCGTTTACCGTTTTTCAGTATCCATTACCTTTCGGTTAAAAATAATGTAAAAAAAATCATCTTCACATAGTAAATAGTTAATAAATGTATTATA
Organism: Bidens hawaiensis; assembly: GCF_021521415.1. Lineage (NCBI taxonomy): Eukaryota > Viridiplantae > Streptophyta > Magnoliopsida > Asterales > Asteraceae > Bidens > Bidens hawaiensis. Next base: position 77,033 of record NW_027496282.1, on the reverse strand, counting down.
GATCAGCTTAAAATCTTACACGAGCTAAATAATTATAATATTATATACTTAGTAAATGAAAATTTTATGTCACTAAAAAAATTCATGTATTGCACGAGTTGAAATAATTAACTTTATAAATTACATCTACATAAATCGAATTTTATTGTTAATATAATAAATTGTATTATTATATTATTGTGTTTAGCAGATTATTATATGTTTTAGGATATATAATTTATTTAACATAAAATAAATGTAGTACTTTTTCTTGTTTTCAAACTTTTTATTTTCATTTTTTAAAAGCTTGGATTATTCTATAGCAAAAAACCCTTTCAAGAAGTATCACATATTCTTTATACATTCATGACTAATATTATCTTACTGTAAAGTTTTATGTTAATAATTACACATGGCTTAATTTTTAAGTGCTTTCCAGTTTTTGTTAGGGTGGATAGACTGAGCTCTGGATGAACATCAATACCGTTAAAATGAAGTCGAATGATGTAGCTGCCCCGAGATACCGAAGAAAGAAAGCCAAAATAAAGTCAACGGAATGTGAAGTCAGAAAAAAATATATATAGTGAAAGATGTGTGGGAACACCATCCCGTGATGATCGATACCGACCCAAAATCCTTTCTGATCCACCCTTCAGGAACACCGCTACGTCCACCGTTAGTGTTACATTATACACAAATTACTAGATGTGGTAATTGTGCTTAACTCACTAGATATACATACATACATACAGAATACATGTAGGTACATATTTACACAATATTAAAGATAGTGGGTCCCATCTCATCACTCTTATTGGCCCCATTAGTTCGAATCCCAATATTGTAAAACCCCACACATTGTTCTCCATGATTTCAGTCACATTACGCCATTGAGATTCACCTTATATTAACCAAAAAAATTAAAAATAAAAAAAATAAATAGTAGTCACGAGTCATAACCATCTTTATCATTTTTTCCAAAGATCATATTTAACAAATCTTAAATAAGAATCTATCTATACATTTACAAAATTACAAAAGTTAAAGCAAATGTCTTCTTTATCAAGTGAACCCTTAAGCTTTTTCTAACATGATTATGTAACAAAAGATGTAGATCACTCTAAAACTTAAGGAGTATAAAGTTTACATTCATTTCATATTTTCATATTTAACACAAAAGCTCAAAATTGGAGTGTTAGTTTACTGTTCAAACGAAAGACTCAAGTAATAACACTAGGTCTCGTGCTAGCTTGAGTTAGTCTCGTAAGTGTAGTCACGCGTTCACTTCTTATTTAATATATAAATATAAAATAAAAAAGTATAAAATTCAAAGTATAAATTTACATTCTTTTCATATTTAATGATAGGGACATGTATAAATTTAAGGATTGTGACTTTTTGAGTTTACAATCACTGACTTCCATAGTTTTGGTAATCATGAAATACTTAGTAAATTTGATTTTCATGAAGACAAAGGATTATTCTAATTAAAAAATATAAAAAAAAAACATTTATATTAAGATAAAGAGTACTAATCCTTTAAAGTAACTATATAATGTAAATATTCAAATCCTTTAATTTAAAAGTAATTATAAGTAATTTTAATACTTTAGAGATGAAATAATCACTTAAAAACATGATAAACATAGAATTTTTGGGGGAAGAAATGGGGGGGATATTGCTTTTCTTTGTTTCATAAAAACCCCAAATCTCTTTCATATTATTTCTCTTTTCATCAACATATGAACACATATAAACATCAAGCTCAAAAACCACCACCATGACCATCATCATCACCACCACCACCACCACTCACTAGTCACTAACATCTCATTCTTCCCCTAGTCTTTTGATAATATATTATCATCTATATATTACTCCCCTATAATCATAATTTAAAAAAACATAAAAAACACCTAATCCTTTAGGATCAAGTAAAAACTAGAAATGATAAAAAGAGACACCACTAAAACTAAAGAAAACAACATCTCTTGGTCTTGCTAGTGGTTTGAGTCCTTGAGCCACCATCCCACCACCATAAACCGCCCCTCGGTCTGATGGTGGTTTCTCACATCATGCTACAACTTGAGGTGTTTTCATCACTAAAGTAGTGTGTGATAGGGTCACCCTGTTGCGGGTGCGGGTATGGGTACGGCGGGTAAGGTTGATACAGTTGTGGTTGCATATAGTTGACCGCAGGTGGTGGACGAGCATACATCATCGGATGAAACTTTTCACCACCACCGACATTCACTTGTTGCTGTTGATGTTGTTGTTGGTTCATCATTGCGGCCGCCATTAATTGTTGCTGATAATAAGGGTTGCCCGCCATGGCTTCCGCCCCTCCACCTTGAAAATTACCACCGCCGCCGCCATTCATTGCCGCCCCGGCCGGAAGTCCTTGAACCGCGTGCATATTACCCATATGACCCATGGGCCCATTCATTTGACCCATTTGATCACTCATAGGCATGCTTCCCATGAGGCCCCCATTACCCCCAACACCATTCATCATGCCCATCATCATGTTTGGCATGCCTTCCATCCCACCTTTCTTGCCTCCATTCCCATTATTCATGTTCATACCACCACCATTCTTATTTTGACCACCATCGCCGCCGCCACCGTTCTTATTTTGACCGCCACCGCCGCCACCACCATTTTTATTTTGACCATCCGCGGGACCCCCACCGCCATTCTTACCCACCCCACCACTCTGATTCTGATTCCCACCGCCACCGCCGCCTTTCTTACCACCACCATTCACCTGTACCGGAACATTACCACCACCGCCTTTCTTCCCACCATTTCCACCATTATTCCCATTCGGAGGACCACCACCCTTCATACCCTGTACCGGCATCTGCCCGCCCTTCATAAACTGCGGCGGCACCTGCCCGCCTTTCATAAACTGCGGCGGCACCTGCCCGCCCTTCATAAACTGCGGCGGCATCTGCCCGCCACCACCCTTCATAAACTGACCCGGAATCTGTCCACTCTTCATAACCTGAGGCATCATATTAGACATCTGACCACCACCACCAACACCACCAACCTTCTTCACAGGCACATCATCATAATCATCTTCACTCCCATCATCATCATACTCATCATCATCATCATAATCATCCTCACTCCCATCATCCTCATCCACCACCTTCACACCTTTCACCACATTCTTCCCACCACCACCACCACCACCAACAAATCCAGGCATCTTCATATCCTTAAACTGTGGATGATTCTTCAGATCTTGAAACCCCTTCATCTGTTGCAGCTGCTGTAATTGCTGCAGCTGTGCTGCTGTTGGCCCACCCCCTTGATTACCTTTATTATTATTATTATTATTATTATTATTATTATTATTACCATTACCATTACCATTCCCATTATTCTTGTTATTATTATTATTATTATTACTATTATTATTTCCTTTCTGCCCTTGATTCTTGTTATTTCCACCACCACCTTTACCACCATCAATCTGCAACCCCTTTAACTGGTTATTAATCTGTGGATTAGCCTTAGAACCACCACCACCACCACTACCACCCCAAATCTCAGCAAGTTTACCACATTTTGCAAGTTTCTTGATAAGTGCATCTGGATCAACAACACCAGACACTGTAACCTTGCTCTGTTCTGGATCTATCTTAATAGTGTAAACCCCTGTTCAAGATTATGCAAAATGCAAAATTAAACCACCAAACACATCAAGTTATCATTTTTACACAAAACCCATCTCAGATTCAACATAAAGATTCAATCTTTAACCAATTTAAACACTTAAACACATTACCTTCAACTTTCTGGAGAATTTTCTTGACTTTCCTCTTACACCCATCACAGTGGATGTTCACCTTCAATGAACAAGTCTGCATGCAAAAAGAATTAAAGATTCAAGAATCACACACCATTGTATTCAACAACAAATACCCACAAATCTTTATTAAAAAATATAAAAAAAAAGTATATTTTTTTAATTTTCTTGATTATAATTTGTTTACTTTAATGTAAACATTAAATGAGTTGAAAATCAAGAAAATGTCAAAAGCATATTCAAAGATCTTCAAGTTCACATTACAGTACACGCAAAGCATTAAAGGAAGCCATTAACAAACAACCACACTCAAATTAATACAAAAAATCACGCCTTTTTGAGTTTTTTCACACACATTAAGAATTCAATGAAAAATGAACAAAATTTGTACCTGAATCTTGACAAACTCTTCTTTACTCATGTTTTCAAGCTAAAAGAAACCAAACCCACAAATAAAAACAAATAAAGTTGCAAACTTTATAGATCTGGAGTGACAAGAACCATGGAAAAACAAGAACTTGATATGAAAAATTAATAATTAATAAAAACTGAAAATGGGTATTAAAAAAGATGTGATAATATATGAAATGAAAGCACAAGAGAGGTTGGTTGGTGGGTAATAAAAGCTATGTGTTCTTGTGTTCAGAGGTGATGAAGATGAAGTTGCAGAAGCAGTAGCATTACTCTCACACCTGGTTATTTTTGGGTTTATTTATTTGGGTATTCTTTTCAATGGGTATATTTATAGTGTGTTAATGAGTCGGCTAATGGGTGTTGGCTTGGCTTGGCTTGGCTTTGGCTTTGGCTTTGGCTTTGGTCTTGACTTAATTACGTTGGAGTACTATGTACTTTTCCGGAATATAAATCCTACTATTCACACTTGACTTTTGTTACTTGTAGTTTGATGTAACATTTTGAAATTGGAGGTTGATTTAGCTTTAGTTACTTTTTAGTTATTGGGAGTTAATATTAGTTACTTTTTATGTTTGTGTTGAAATTTAAGGTTTTTTTTAAAAATTTTTTTTATGTAGTTTAAGATATATCCTTACATTTATATTTATGTCGAAATAAAAATTTTTAATGTAAACATAGAAAATAATTTAATTAGATAATGTTAAATCATGTTTTAAGTTGTAAAAGTTATGGTGCCATAATGTCCATGAAGTTTGGAGAAATAGCCGTAATATGGGTCTCTTAGGGGGGAGGGGTGGTTCATTTCTCATCACACACCACCACCAATCAAATTATGTCACGTCACTAACCCCAAATCCATCACATTTCGATGGAATTTGGTAGGGTGATGTGGTGTTATAGGTTTTGGTATATATACATACATATATATACATATAGGTTTTTGTGTGAGTGTGAGGAGTGTATTTGGGGTGTATATATATGTATATAGAGAGGGAGAGTTCCATCACTCAAACCCTTGCGTGATGGCCATCACGCAAATCTCATCACTCAAGCTTGATGGAGCACTGGCGGCGGTGTGCAAAAGCCCATCACGCGTGATGGAGCACCCATCATCCACCGCCCCGTCCCCCCCTTATATTATATCAATACGGTGGAAATCTGAATTCAACACTATTTAAAATTTGATAGGTTTAAAGAAGGGCATCTATTGTTTAACCTTCTGACACGATTCTATAAGGGTTCTAGAGAAGAGATCAAATGGGTTGGTGAAAGAGTGAAAATTTTGGGTGATAAACGTGTTCAAGGATTGAGGATTTTGAGATTGAACTCATTGCACGGGCTCTATCTTTCGTTTATCGGCATACACGTAAGTTTATTATCTGTTGATTTATGTTTTCTTGCTGTGTTAGGCTAAAGCACATACAGATGAATTTTGATATGTTTGACTTTTGATGACATTTTTGGTTGCTTGATCTATAAGACTTGTTTGGTTTAATACATTTTGTTTTATCACTGATTATGATGTTTACGATTGTTTTACTTTGTTGTTTCATTATCTATTCATGTGATCGTGTCAATTATAGAATATAAGCGTGTGCTTTAGAATTGGCGAATATAGTTTTTAGGGTTATAGGTTTTGGTTTTTCTGATCTTGGACCTGAGACTAGACATAGTTCTTGATGAATAGATGATTAATATAGCACATCAACGAGATAGTTAGAGTGTGTCTAACCTCTCTTTTCACGGTTCTACAAGCTCTAACCAGGATCTAGTTCATTCAAGCACTTCAAACAAGTGGATTTAGTATATATGTTTGTTTGTTAAAAAAAGATAACCATTAGGATTCCTTGTACATGTTTATCGTACAAATTTTTATATAGTTTTATTACCCAATAAATTAAAAATATAAGAGCTAAAACGTCAGTAGATTATTAGATTACTTTATTATCCAACGACAAACGAAAATAAAAATAAAAATAAATATTTTGGGGTAGAACTCAGGTAAACAAGTATGTATGTATGTATGTATGTATGTATGTATGAATGAATGAATGAATGTTTCGGGTGACCGGATTAAATATCACCTAATACGATACTTGTACCTGAACTAATAATTTTTTAAAAACCGGTTCAAACCGGCGGGTTGAACCTTTTGAACTTGTTAGCAGTGTTTTAAAAACCGGTTCAAACCGACTGGTTGAACCGGTTAAACCGGATTTCTCACAGTAGGGCGGTATTTTGAGTCCGGTATTTTTGACCGGTTTGCTAGAACATCGTACCGGCGGTTTTTGTCTAAAATACCAGTTTTTACCGGTAAACCGGTTTTATGTCCGAAAAATTGTGATATTTGCAGCTCATATTTTTTCAAAATTACTTTTAAACCATACAATTAACATTCAAACGCGTAAACTTTTGGACTATTTTTTTAATAATTGAGTGTTTTTTTATTATTTTTTTAATATGGATTAACTTTTGGATTATTTTTATTATGAAATCATTTACTTTTGGGTTATTTTTGGATTGAAGTTACATTTATAGGACATTATAAGGTAAATTATACAACCGGTTGAACCTTCCGGTATAACCCGGTTCAACCGGTTGTACCATTTTTTATTCCAATCCGGTACAAGTAAAATACCGGTTTTTAAAACATTGCTTGTTAGTATGTGAAGAATCGTGATGGGCGGCGAAAGTCAAAATGAAGCTGTGAAGAATCGTGGTGGAGAAGTGAGAACTATCGATCACCTCGTCATCTTGAATCAGCGGCAGACTGAAAACTTGTTGCTGGTTGAAAACTTAAACCACGATGAGAGGCGGAATTTAACCCGTTTAAAATACGAAACATGTTAAAGCTTAAACCCGAACTTGTTTAATACTTTGTCTCGTCTTGTGTTAACATGTACATGTCAGAAATTGTCAATCAAAAGTTTACACATAGGTTTGTTTATTCTTCTCACCCATTGAGATCCACTCTTTCATAGCCAATTTCAATATAATCATATGGACCTGGGTTGGCTTATACCTTCAAGTTTTCATGACTTCATTTTTTACAATCAACATTTTTCAATTCGGATATAATTTTAACAAATTCATTTATGTTTTTATATTATCTAAGGAGTATGAACAGTGTAGAGGTTACTGAAGAGGTAGGTCCCAGCAGAGCCCAGTTGGACCCGCAGGACTCACCTTGAAGAGAGACGTCTGCGCAGAAACCAACTGGATCCGCAGGACCCACCATGCTCAGAGACGTGACGTCCTTACGCGCAGTACGCAAGCTGTTCCCGCAGGAAATGCCTCCCAATGGTGTACTCCGCCTGTTCCCGCAGCTGCGGATACAAGCCATCAGGGAAGGCCACCCGCGCAGCAGGGCTACACGCACAAGGCACTTAGCTCTCAATAATTCAGTTGTCACCTGAAGGAATGAGCAAAGCCGGGAACAATCCCGCACAAAGGCGGGAGGGGGAATACTCCCGCCCAAATGAGCCAGTCCGTACGATACTGGAAAATCTTTTGTACTGTACCTGACGAGGTATGGGCAAAAGATCTGACCAGAGATACGACAGCCCATTGACAACAGTATGGCGAGCAGCATGCTCTTGTACTGTATGTCACTATTAGCCGCTACCTACTCACCGTCTCCTGTCATACCACGTGCATAGCCTACAGTTGGTGGAAAAGGAATAGTACACAGCAGGCCTGGTCACTGTCAGCCGCTGCCTACCCACCAACTGCCAGCATGGCACGTGCGCAGGCCACAGTTGGTAGAACAGGAATACTATTCAGCCGGCCATACCCTCTTGGAAACCTACCTTCGGCAATAAATACCCCAAATGATATGATCATCTCATCTTATCTTGTATCTTACATCTTATACCTGATATCTGCTCTAGCAATCTCTTAATATACATTTATATTCAAGAGCAATCTAGTCTGATTCTCACGCCGGAGGGTGGTCACAAGGAGGAACCCCCCCCCCTTCTCAGTGACGAGCTTACGGTGTCTGTTTTGCAGGTTATCAGAAGAACCATCTTTGCCGGATCTAACCCCTCGTGGGAAACATCTATTTAACCCCCAGATTATCCGTAATCTGCCCGGGGCCGATTAGTGTTTCTTCATTGGCGCCATCCGTGCATAAAAGCTAGAACTTCATTTCTTTTCAGTTTTTTCAAACTTCTGGAAAGATGGTTAAAGAAACTCCGGTAACCACAACCCCAGCTACTCAGGGGGATACCGGCGACTACACAGTTTTTACGAACACTACCCCGGTTACCCAAGCCGGGGCAAGTGCAGTAAATTTTACGAACACTACCCCAGTTACCCAAGCTGGGGCAAGTGCAGTAAATAATCGCTCATTGGGATTCACCGATACCCAGTTAGAGAGACAAGGAACGAGACTCCCCCGCCAAACACTCGATGAAGTTAAAGCGTGGGCAGAAGCACGTCAAAAAGAATTCCAAGCCGAGTTGGATGAACGATTACGTTCACTCCAACAGCCTGAGGAATTCGGAGAGTACTGGGACAATGATTCGGAGGAATCCGATAGTGACGCAAACCCTCGTCATAGGGCGAAAGGGAAGCGTAAGGAAACGGATTCCCAACCGAGAAGGCATTTTGGAGAAACCTTCAAACCAAAAATCGCGGGTGGAAACCCACGTGACTTCTCCAAAACATTTACACCAACTGCTGCAAAGGCGGGAACGTCCAAATTTGCAAGGGACATTGCGGAAGCAATCGTCCCGAAAAGTGCCAAACAGATGTCCAACATCGGCACTTACGATGGTATTTCTGATCCAGACGATCATTTGAACAGATTCATAGCGGGGGCAACCGTCAGTAGTTGGACGGAACCTACGTGGTGTTACATGTTCCAAATGACGCTTGTTGGGGCAGCTAGAGCGTGGTTCAATCGTCTACCGGTCCACCACATCTACGATTGGGAAGACTTCCAGCAAAAATTTAGCCAACACTTCAGCCAACAAAGAAAGTATACCGAAGAGCAATGGACAATCCTCAAATGCATTCGAGAGGAAGATGAATCTTTGCCAGACTTCATCACTCGCTTCAACTCAAAGAAGCTAAGTCTGGGTAATATTAGCGAAGATCTTGTTCGCGCTGCTTTCATCCAGGGCGCAAACGACCCAGAGCTCATCCGCACCTTAACGGGTAAAGATGGCATGCCATCCACATGGGATGCCATCATGACAGCAGCTAAACGCTTTGCGGAAATGGAGAAGCAACTGGGTAGAGATCTCCCCCATAGCACAAACCTCTACACCCAGAAAACAAGAGAAGACAACGTCCTTACCGCCCGACTAAACAAAAAGCGGAAGCTAGGCATTTGGCAGTCAAGGGTAAACTTTGACACCTCATCCGGCTTGCAACATCGGTTAGGCGGAAGGGATAACGTACAGTCGAACCAGAACTCCAGATGGACGCCACTCACCAAAAGCGTCACCGAGATATTCGCCACTGAGGAGCTCCCATGGCCAAAGGCTCCAATAATCCGACATCGTCACAATGCTGATCGGAGCAAATACTGTGACTTTCACAGGACAAAAGGCCACAACACTGAAGAATGCACAGACGTGAAGGACATCGTCGAAGCATTTGTCAGAGATGGGACGCTCTCGCACCTCGTGGCGTAACGAACGCTGAGCAGGCCGATGCGTGTAGAACCCCAGCTGGGGAAAACACGAATGAAATTGCAGCTTCAATGTTGGAGACTACATACTGCGTAAACAACGAGATCCCGAACCAGGTGCATATCGGCTCGATGGCACTCCCATCCCAACAACATGGAAGGGAGCTCAATTACACAGTTTGCATGTAGATAAATTCCAAATTTGTAAAGAAAAGGCCCAGAGCCACTTCTAATGGAAATGATTCTCCTTAGAACATCGACGCTGATGATTTTACATTTATACTTATGAACTTTCCACACGAATATGCCGGTTTTCACCGCATAATTACGGGGAAAGTCGTTGCGTGGGGAAGGCGGCAAAAACCCGCATAAACCCAAAAAACGGCAAACCTTCACGCAGGTCAGTTAAAGGTAAAGTTCAGTCATCCCACTAAATGAAAGTGCCGGTCTATCCGCACGAATCATGATAGAGGAAACTGAACACTTAACCTATTAACAACCGCGCGTCGAACGGTTAATTTATTCAACACTGATGCCGGTACCGCATAATTATAGTCGTTGCGTGGGGAAGGCGGCAAAACCCGCATAAACCCAAAAAACGGTAAACCTTCACGCAGGTCAGATATAGGTAAAGTTTAGCCATCCTACTAAGTGCAAGTGACGGTCTTACCCGCACAATCACGAACGAGGAAGCAAAACTTCAACCTATTATCTACCACGTTCAAAGGTTAACTTATTCTAAACACTTAGAAAATTTCAAAGGAAAAGATAAAGAAAACTTCCACGCAGGTCAGATATAGGTAAAGTTTAGCCATCCTACTAAGTGCAAGTGACGGTCTTATCCGCACAATCATGAAAGAGGACGCAAAACCAACTTATTATCTACCACGTTGAAAAGTTAAATTATCTAAGTACTAAAGAAATTGCTAAGTTAAATCAGAATATGCGTGAAACAAACAAGGCAAGGGATTGGCAAATAATCTTTATTCCATTGAAATTCAATTATTACAAAGATTGCTGGGTACATACCCGCATACAAAAGAAGCTATACAAAATTAAAAATCTACTCTAATGGTGGAAAGGGATCTTCAAGATCAAGCCTCAGGACCACTACCACTTGGACCTGCACCATCAGCAGAGTGTGGCGGTTCAAGGAAAGCTTTAAGGATAGCTAGCTCATCATCAGCAGCGGCAACTTCGTTTACCTTCTCCACCACCGGATGCGGGAAGGCGGCATACTGATTCACTGCTTGGTCGTATACAGCTTCAGTATCCACATCAAATAAAGGGAAGTTGGAAGGCGGGATGCCTTTCTCAACGAACCCTAGACCAAGCAGGAAGCCGGCCTTTTCCCCATCCTCATGAGAAGCGTTGAGGGCTGCGCTCATAGCATCGTCATAAGACGACTCCGTGAAGACCCGATGCACAACCTACAAAAAAGAAAAAATACAAGTATCAAAACCTTTTCTATTTACAAAGTGAAGAAACACTAATCGGCCCCGGGCAGATTACGGATAATCTGGGGGTTAAATAGATGTTTCCCACGAGGGGTTAGATCCGGCAAAGATGGTTCTTCTGATAACCTGCAAAACAGACACCGTAAGCTCGTCACTGAGAAGGGGGGGGGGGGTTCCTCCTTGTGACCACCCTCCGGCGTGAGAATCAGACTAGATTGCTCTTGAATATAAATGTATATTAAGAGATTGCTAGAGCAGATATCAGGTATAAGATGTAAGATACAAGATAAGATGAGATGATCATACCATTTGGGGTATTTATAGCCGAAGGTAGGTTTCCAAGAGGGTATGGCCGGCTGAATATTATTCCTGTTCTACCAACTGTGGCCTGCGCACGTGCCATGCTGGCAGTTGGTGGGTAGGCAGCGGCTGACAGTGACCAGGCCTGCTGTGTACTATTCATTTTCCACCAACTGTAGGCTATGCACGTGGTATGACAGGAGTTGGTGAGTAGGTAGCGGCTAATAGTGACATACAGTACAAGAGCATGCTGCTCGCCATACTGTTGTCAATGGGCGGTCGTATCTCTGGTCAGATCTTTTGCCCATACCTCGTCAGGTACAGTACAAAAGATCTTCCAGTATCGTACGGACTGGCTCATTTGGGCGGGAGTATTCCCCCTCCCGCCTTTGTGCGGGATTGTTCCCGGCTTTGCTCATTCCTTCAGGTGACAACTGAATTATTGAGAGCTAAGTGCCTTGTGCGTGTAGCCCTGCTGCGTGGGTGGCCTTCCCTGATGGCTTGTATCCACAGCTGCGGGAACAGGCGGAGTACACCATTGGGAGGCATTTCCTGCGGGAACAGCTTACGTACTGCGCGTAAGGACGTCACGTCTCTGAGCATGGTGGGTCCTGCGGATCCAGTTGGTTTCTGCGCAGACGTCTCTCTTCAAGGTGAGTCCTGCGGGTCCAACTGGGCTCTGCTGGGACCTACCTCTTCACAAAGAAAAGCGTAAAGACATTATGAAGTTAAGCTTACCTGAGACAACGCTTCTCGAAGAAGCCACTCCTTGGCAACCAGAGCTTCTTGGAGGGCGGCTTGAGCTTGGTTACAGGCGCGTTCGGCTTCACTTTTATTGAGGTTGGCAAGCAACACTTCCTTTGCAGCAGCCTCTTCATCGCCCTTTAGCTTCCGCTCAGTGTGGTCAAGCACGCCCCTCTGGTCCAGGATCTCTTGGAGCTTCTTCGCGTCCTCCATCGCCAAGGCATCATGAGCCTGTTGGAGCGCCTCTAGTTTAGCTTTAAGTTCCTCATTCTCGAGGCGTAGAGGCTCAGCAACAGCTTCAGCCTTGGTGGCCCTTTCAGTTGCGTTCCGAGCAGTTTCCTTAGCCAGCCGAAGCTGTTCGTTAACAGCTTGGGCAGCCTTGGAACGGGCCTCGAGACGGGCCTGAACTTCAACTTCAGGGGCCTTGAACGCCTTCTCCTTCTCCGCAGCAGCGGCGGAGAGCCTCCTATTCTCCTCCCGGACAGCCCGCGCCTGAGCTACTTCTTGAATGCGGGCTGCTTTTAACTTGTCGTTTTCACGACAAAGCAGCTCGACGCGCGGCTGCATCCGGGCCAGGAGAACCCGAAGCTCATTGGTTAGCCTACCCTCCTGGTAGCTAGCCCTGGCTTCCCCCAACGCACCACTGGGAGCTGCGTGACGAGCCCACTCCACGCACTCCACAGGTGTGCGAAGGGTTGTTCCTCGACGGATGTTCCATCGTGGAACATACACTTCATTGGAATCCGACATTGCAAAAAACAAAAAGCAGTTAGGAAAAGATGATATATATAAAAAAAAAAAAAAAAAGGCCAAAAGAACCCTACGCACCTGTAGGGTCAACAACAGGCCGATAGCCGCCAAACCCATCACCTGAACCCAAGGGAAATCCGTCCAAGAGGTCAGGTAGATGGGAAGGAGGCAGAGGTTGGCGAGAAGCCCCATGCATACCTGAAGGATCGGCCGTCGTTGCCGATGACGGAGGAGGCATGGTGAAGGCCGCCGCGGTGGTAGAAGCCAACGGAGGTGAACTCACCGTAGGTGAACTCACAACCGTGGTCGCCGTTGCGGAATCTGCAGAAAAAGTAACCGCCGGCTCAGTGAAAGATGCGGTAAATATGGCACTGACAGCCGGCGGTGATTTCATCACAGCTGGAACAGTTGGCTCAACGGAGTGAGCAACTGAACCAGCGGAAGCAGGCGCAGCCGCCTGGGTCGTCGCCTCAGGTAGGCTGACCAAGCCTACCGTCATGGGTCCGGAGGTACTCCTCCCCGCTCCACCCTGGAATGCGGTAGCATCCACGCCTGCACAAAGAATATAAGTATTAATGATGGAAAGCTATGAAGTTAAAAATAAAGTTTGTACTTACGGGTTTTCTTGAGCCTAAAAATGCGGACAGGCGGGGATGAACCCGATGGAGCCGGCCTCTTCACGCCGCTCACCGTTGTCATCCTGGGCTCTCCGGAGGTGACAGTCGTCGCAGCCTCCGGAGCAGTGGTCTTTTCACCACCGGGGTTCCCCGCCACCTCCTCGCTCTCGGTCTCTGAATCAGACCGAGGCACCGGATCGGCAGTGGAGGCCACCTTCGCCTTCCCCTTCCCGCCGGCAGCCTTCTTCTTCCGCACCAACGGAGGACCATCTGCGGATTCCTCATCAGAACATAAGATTAGAGGAATTCTAGCAGAGGTTTCAGCATTGAGGGGTCGAGGGTTGAATAGCGCCTTACCTGGCCGCCTGGCGCTCAGGATCTCGTGGCCTGGCGGGTAGACCTCCACGAACCGTTCCGCCGTCTGTTCAAGGATGGGCAACTCGTTCTCATCTAGAGCACGAGTACCCATCCGAGCGGGACCATCAGCCTCCCGCGGATATAGGAGCGACTGCAAGTCGTTCCCCTCTGAAATAAAAGAAAAACAGTTAGAAGACAAACCTATATAAACAAAGTAAACAGAGCATACCGTAAGGAACAGAGTTCAAACCGTATTCGAGGACGATCGGGATCTTTTGCGCATCCGCATCCTTCCACACCCGGCTCATCCCGAGCATCACCATCCCGGACTCCGCAAAGCGGTAAACCGGAGATTGGACTCGGGATATCTTCGAGAACCATTCCGCCTCCTGGTAGTTGGAGGCGTGAAGGCTGGGGAGTGCTTGCCCATTCTTGAACTTCATGGCAAGGGGGATGGCGCGAGCGGAGATAAAAAAGAACTCCCGCTTCCATGAACGAAGACTGCGCTCGGTTGCGCAAATCTTCAAACCCTTGATCCGGGTTATCAGAGTATACCACACCTGGATGCACCTCCAAGAGTAGAAGGTCATCAGGCGGTCGACGAAGGGCTCAATGCCCAGAATCCGGCACACCCACTCGAAGTGGCGAATCTTCGCGATCGCCATCGGGTGCACCTCGGTCAGGTGTACACCGTGCCTCTCTAGGACACGGTACACAAACTTTGTCAAAGGGAACCTAAGATTCCCATAGACAAAGAATGCAGCATATACCCCGATCTTGCCTCTGGGGGCATCATACACCGTCTGATGAGGTTCAGGAAACTCAGGCTCGAGAGACTCGAGCATGAACTTCCTGACGATGTACTGATATAGATCGACAGGCAGAGCACACTGGCACTCGCCAGCAGTACTCTTGTCATCGGCGTACACCCTAGCCTCCTGGGCTGTAGCCTCAAGATCGTGAGAAGACATCTTGCAGGTATGAAAAAGAGAACGATTTCAAGAGAATGCTCGACTGAAAAGGTGAGTATTCGCCGGAAATCGTTTTGAAGATGAAGAGAAAAGTGAAAGTGTGGATTACAAAGGACCCTCATCCCCTTTATATACTAATCGCAATTAATGCGATGAATTTAATGCGGAAGAGAGAGAAATCGAAGGTGCAATGAAACTATGACACGTGGCAAAAAGCAGGCTGGCAACAGCTGTTGAAAGGACGCGTCCCAGTAATTTCGCGGCCACGCGCCCGAAAATTCGCGCCCACGCGCCTGAAAAAGCGCCTGGAATGACCATATACTGTCACGTCGCCATAACTTCCTGCACGTCCTGACACAGTCAGAAGAAACCGTCGGACGACGTTTTAATAGTTTGGACTGTTCTTATCCTTTCACCAACTCTTCGAATTTCAAAATTTCAAAAAGATTCAACAGCGGGAAAATACCCCTTACCTTGGCAACCAAGTAACTGTAAGACAGGTGCGGGTACAGTGTTAAGGAAAAACCCTTCACATACTTAGCACCCGCAGGGAATTGACGCCAGGAATACCTTGGAAGTAAAGTAACCGTAAGACGAGTGCGGGTACAGTGTTAAGGCAAAACCCTTCACATACCTAGCGCTCCGCAGGGAATTGAGACCAAGAAGGATCCTCTGGGCAATGCTTGCGGAAACGAGAATAACATCCCTGCATAGCGGGAACGTCGAGAACTACATTGTTTGAAGCTTCAAGATGGAATTGGTGGTTTTAACATAATTGATCACTATGTTCAAAACTACCAAAACCTCATGGAGAATCCACACAAGTGGGACTCAACGCTCCTGACTTGCGAGGAGGTTACAGACCTACCCGCATCATACCCAAAGATCAAGCAGGAAAGTCGGGAATTTCTGCAAGTGACATAAGGACTTCCGCGGGAAGAATCCCCATGGAAAACCTTAAAACTAAACCCTTTTCAAAACCCTTTGCTTAAGTCCAAAAGTTCACCTCACTTTATTAAACATTCATGAGAAGAACATTGGACTGGGGGGACTTGAAGAGGTAGGTCCCAGCAGAGCCCAGTTGGACCCGCAGGACTCACCTTGAAGAGAGACGTCTGCGCAGAAACCAACTGGATCCGTAGGACCCACCATGCTCAGAGACGTGACGTCCTTACGCGCAGTACGCAAGCTGTTCCCGCAGGAAATGCCTCCCAATGGTGTACTCCGCCTGTTCCCGCAGCTGCGGATACAAGCCATCAGGGAAGGCCACCCGCGCAGCAGGGCTACACGCACAAGGCACTTAGCTCTCAATAATTCAGTTGTCACCTGAAGGAATGAGCAAAGCCGGGAACAATCCCGCACAAAGGCGGGAGGGGGAATACTCCCGCCCAAATGAGCCAGTCCGTACGATACTGGAAGATCTTTTGTACTGTACCTGACGAGGTATGGGCAAAAGATCTGACCAGAGATACGACAGCCCATTGACAACAGTATGGCGAGCAGCATGCTCTTGTACTGTATGTCACTATTAGCCGCTACCTACTCACCAACTCCTGTCATACCACGTGCATAGCCTACAGTTGGTGGAAAATGAATAGTATACAGCAGGCCTGGTCACTGTCAGCCGCTGCCTACCCACCAACTGCCAGCATGGCACGTGCGCAGGCCACAGTTGGTAGAACAGGAATAATATTCAGCCGGCCATACCCTCTTGGAAACCTACCTTCGGCTATAAATACCCCAAATGGTATGATCATCTCATCTTATCTTGTATCTTACATCTTATACCTGATATCTGCTCTAGCAATCTCTTAATATACATTTATATTCAAGAGCAATCTAGTCTGATTCTCACGCCGGAGGGTGGTCACAAGGAGGAACCCCCCCTTCTCAGTGACGAGCTTACGGTGTCTGTTTTGCAGGTTATCAGAAGAACCATATTTGCCGGATCTAACCCCTCGTGGGAAACATCTATTTAACCCCCAGATTATCCGTAATCTGCCCGGGGCCGATTAGTGTTTCTTCAGTTACTGACATTGGTTGTCGAGTTAGTCAAATATCATTCTAGGTGGGTTCATAAGAATAAAGGATACTCTATTTTGTTTCTCAGGTTGAGGTGATGATTATGTTTTTAATGATAAAAAAAACATACCAACACTGCCAGATCATAAAAAGAATAAATCAACAAGAGCTTGAACAACAAAAAGGATAAATAGTGGTATGTTAGAGAATACAAGATTGAGTGTTTATGGTTCGGTTAAAACCTTGAAATCGTTTAAACCGGTCATTGGTTTGGCTTCTTTTTTTCTTTTTTTCTTACTTTAGTTGGTCGGTTACAAATTTTCAAAACGTAGTGAACGGTTGTTTCGCGGTTCATACTGTAAACCGGCCATATCAAACCAGACCAGACTGTAAATGTTGAATATATTTTAATCTTTTTTATTATTAATTATTAGATATGTTTTGTTATATATATTAGATATAGTTAAAATGTAACTGAACATAATTTTTTTAATACAAATAACTTGGCTATTACAACTTCAAATTAACCTAATTGCAGTATAATTCTTTTTGTAATATTTGTTGTTATTATTTCACGTCCTATATCTTCCATTAATGTTTACTACTTATGTGGTTAAAATTATCATTTTTTATTTATAATCCTCTCAATATCATATTATGTTGGTGTTTAGTTAAAATTGATGGTACATTAAATTAATAATTATTTTAAACTAAATTTATTATTAAAGTTTAATTTGTGAAACTAACTGAACCAGATCGTTGGTAACGATTGTGTTTCAACTTTCAATGGTTCAATTTGGTTTTGGACGACAAAAAATTGGTATTAACAGTTGGGCTCACAAGTTTAACTTAAAAACCATAAAAAACGGATACCGAACACCTCTACGTAACATATTAATTTATTTAAATTAAAAAATATAACAAAGAAAAAATTTAATTAATAAAAATGCTCGTTGAACTTACCAAAGAAAAAATTTAATTAATAAAAATCAACCCGTGTATATATATATATACAAACTCAAATCTTCAAGTTTGTAAACCAATATTAAATTATACATATTCTTATATAACATTATATAACAAGACACGTTCAGTAATTTTAGCGATGGTGCAAAGTGCGATGGCCGCAATGTGACACTTTGTGAAAAATAAAATTTTTTATTCCCATTGCCCTACGCAACATATGGATAAAAGTCTTGTCGCGATACGTGAATGCATCTAATTGTCCGAAAATTTTTGGTGGTCATCGCGCTACAAGACTGGTACTTAATTGACCCATCGCAATACGTGACGTGCTAGCTACGCAGTCGTGACATCTGCATGCCACGTGGATAGCTTAGGTAGCTGACTCGGCAAGACCATAAAGCCAACGGGCTACACGATGACCTTATGTTAAGATCGTAAAACAAGTGACTGATGGATTATAATCTTATGGAAATCTGTTGGTGAGAAGCCCACAAGCCACAACTCACTTCACGCTGATCTCTTTCTCTTTGAACTATCACTAAAAACACTTCCAAATTATCCCGTTGTTTGACAATCACATGCCCCCTTTTTTTGATGGTTTCTTGTTGTCACTTTACCAACAACATCTTTATTCTTATTTCATTGACTTAACTAACATTTTTAAGATTCTTTGTTGTTAGAGATCAAATGTATTACAACCTGGCATAATATGGCATCAGTTTTGTAACTTGAACTTGCTACATAGATCATCTCTGTAATTAACTTATTCCAAAATTAAAAAAGACGAAATCCGTATTTAATCTACTATGGAGTGATCAAATGACAAATTTAATAGTTAATCTTATAACTATTAACATATTCTCTAAATATTTTATAGTTTATTATAAAAGATGAAGATGTATTTTATTTAACGCCTTAAGAATTATTAAGAAATTATAAATAAACATATGTGTAAGAATTAGATGTTGTGCAATACACACAAAGAAAAAAAACTAGTAAATTTGATGGAACGAAACCGCAGTTTGCAACGATTTTTATAAGCCTAAAGAAACATTATCATATAATTCTATGACCATAAACATCGATATAACTGATATATATTTCACGTTACAACATATTGCATTACTTTGAAAACATCGATAATACTTCCTAGTACAATACGTATATAATTATTGTGTGTGAGTTTTTTTAATGTTATGTTACCTCATAAAAGTTCAAAGAAAGAAGTGAATTAGTTATATGATAAAATAAAAAATAATTTTATTAACCAAAAACATTTACTGGTCAAACATAGCAAATTTTATATTGAATTTTGACTTCTTTTATTTATAAACACGGATCCAATAAAGGGAAAATTCTCATAATATCCATTTTAAAAAATGGGTTTCCAAATTTGTCTACTATTTACAAAAAAATTTCAAAATGTCCATTACAAAAAAGACGGGGCGGTTTTTTAATCATTAAGACGACTAGTTCGTATAGTTAGTAAAAAACAAACACGTGTCCATAAAGTTGACGTGACGACTGGTTCATGAAGCCAATCTAAGCGCCAACAAAGCGGTCGGCCCACGACTGCATTCGTGTCTATATTAAGCTAACTAGAACGTGAACATGCTGACTAGATCGTGAAAACACCGAATAAATCACGTTGTTAAAAACCCAGGCCGACTAGTTAATTATGTGGGACAACTAGATCGTAACAAATGAAGATTGAAAAAAACGTTGTCAAACAAGAGGGCCGACTAGATGTTTGTTTCCCACCTCGTCTGCCATCTGTCACATAGATTCAGACCTCATGCCTCTTTATTAAGACCTCGTCTGCCATCTGTCACATAGATTCAGACCTCGAATGCGGTCGGCCCACGACTGCATTCGTGTCTATATTAAGCTGACTAGAACGTGAACATGCTGACTAGATCGTGAAAACACCGAATAAATCACGTTGTTAAAAACCCAGGCCGACTAGTTAATTATGTGGGACAACTAGATCGTAACAAATGAAGATTGAAAAAAACGTTGTCAAACAAGAGGGCCGACTAGATGTTTGTTTCCCACCTCGTCTGCCATCTGTCACATAGATTCAGACCTCATGCCTCTTTATACGTTGTGGATGCTCTAAGTTTAACTAGTGAAATAGTGGTCTTAAAAGTTTTATTTTAAGCAAGAATATGAAGATTTGATATGGATATTATTTTTGAGAAATGTATATATATATATATATTTTTTGAATGTTCAAGCTTTCCTCCTACTATTTACATTATACCGTCAATGCCAGGAATCGAACCCTGGACCTCTCACCCAAAGGCCAAAGCCTTTACCATCCCACCAAAGTGGTGATGGCGAGAAATGTATATATGATACATGTACGATGTAGTATGGGTAGGGTTTGTTAGCTCATCATGTGTCCAATTAGAGACAGTAATGTGGGGGACACGAAGGGAGGGTGGATGCAGCAGATTACTTACTTTGCTTTGGCCTAGTGTTATAGTGTAGTGTAGTGGGGTGGTGAGCTTAGGTGTGTCAGCCAATATTGAATTTTATTTATTTTTGGTCTTGGTTTTCTCACAGCCGTACGATTTGGTTTTGATGTGTTCGTGATTATGTGACAATCTGTCACATTTATTCGTCATCTAAGTTATTAACCTCGAGATCTCAAACCAAGTGTTTGTTTGGATGTAGGTGGATGTAACTTCTCATCGTCTACGATTTTTAATATTATTATACGTATACCAAACATACATACAACATAACATACGTATTAGGGGTGTTCTTCGGGTTCGTTTTTTTCAAGTTTCGAGCTTTTCGGGTTTCTAAGTTTTAAATCTTAATCCGAAACCCAACCCAAATCTCTCATGGGTTTTTCGAGTTCGGATAATTCGGGTTCGGGTTTTTTCAGGCTGTGTTAATCGGATTTCGAGTATCCTAGAAAACAAAAAAAAAACAAAAAAAATTACAAACTTTAATGCTAAAATAATGTTATACTTCTTTGCTCGTAACGAAAATAATCAAATAATAAACTAACATAACTTGATAAGACAATTCAAAAGAAGAATAAAACTAAGTAACTAACTCGAACCATAATCTTCTTCAATCGGACGTGATTGGTTGTTTGATTTGGTCGGGTTAGTCTTTTATCGAGTTCGAGTTTTTCGGGTTGGGTTTCAAATTTCGGGTAAAAGTGACAGCCCTAATACGTATGAAGTTATGTGGATGCATTAAATGTACTAATAATATATGCGTATCAAAGGTTGACACAAATAATTGTGTAATTGTATGAACTTTATATACTTTTGATTCTTTCTCTCTAAATGTTGAAATTATAACTGTTGAAATGTTAATTATTTAGTTAGTGAGTTCATAGTATGGTTTGGGTTTATGATTAAATGAATTGAAAGTTGAGGGGCTTATAATGAAACAAATTGGAAGCGTGGGGACTTGGACGGGAGTTTAAAGAACCGGATCTGCTATGAAGATATGGTTATTGACATCTCGTTCTTTTGTTTTCATTTTTCGATCAAAATCTTGATAAGAAATCTCATTTGTATGTTTATATTTTTCTTTTATATAATCAGTTGTATTAAATTGATTTAGGGTTTGATCGGATCTATTGTGTTCTTAGTTTGATAGAGACTTCTGATTCGAATATGTAATACTCGTTAATGATTTTGTCATGTTTTTGTGTAGGTAAATGTTACAACGTGCATCTGAGCTCCCAATCTCATTCACCACTTTGGATTACGCCTCACATGTCCCAAGACCCAAGCACCTATGCGTGGAACTACATACTTATATTTAGCAACACATTACCATTAGCCAACTTGTAAACATCGTTGTCGTTGGTATCACTTGTTGGACTATTGTATAGAACGCTTAACTTCGATGGCGTTGCCGATACGCCACACGTTGATATTATGGCCATGTCCGGTTTTATATGATCGTTTCAGATATAAACTACAAACAAAACCGTTCATTACGGTTTGTTTTTTCAAAAACAACTTACCAAACATAAATGTAAAAAACCGACGCGAAACCAAACTGACGACTAACTTGAACGATTTTATGATTTCAAATGAAAAACATCGCTAAAGACTCCTGGTCTCAAAACTTTATTGTTATACATGGATTGCATAGAGTCTTGGTTTCAAACCATTTATCATATATTAGAATTTGGCATTACTTCATGACATATAGTACTCCACTTTAAAATTATAATAATTATGGTTACTATAATAAAGCCACAATCAAATACTGTATGTCTTTATAAAAAGTTGAGTAACATGTAAAAGTGATTTGTTTTCGGCTTTTACCGGGTAAAGGTTCGATTAAGTGTTTAAACACAATCATTATGATGCTGACAGAATCAACTGTTTTTTTCCTTTTTTTTATTTTTTCAGTTGAATTTTAAATTCTGTTCTGAAATCAATATTTTAGTTTTATAATTCACTTAAATTTACCTAAAAGTAGATTGGTTTAGATGGCTCTTATTTTTCAAAAAAGTGAACAAACTTGTCAAAAGTGAAATGAGTCAACCGTAAGAAAAAAATACATATATATATATATATACATATTTATTATTTTCTTAAACCTCATAAATTATTACTTGAAAAAAGCAATATCATTCCGTTTCTAGCTTCTCACGTGAACCAATAGGTCATGTTCGTAAGTCATCTATATGGCTGACGTGGCACGCGAATGAGGGGCTTGCGGCGTTGAGGCATGACTACCCTTGAGCCTCCGTTCTTGGCCACGCGCGGCTAGGTGCTCATATATGTAGATTTACTTTGTTTTATAACTTATATAGTTAATAATAAAAAGTAGGTTGCGCGTGAAATGAATGTGTATGCTAATGTTGATGGAAAACACGTGTCTGAGTAAAAATCTGTTGTTACATGTTGCTAGGATGCGGAAATTCTAATGATTTGTCCGATAGGCGACATCCATGGCAAGACGACCACACCACGAAGACATTTGGTTTAGCTATCTTTCGCATTCGATCACAGGGAAAAGATATGCAATGATATTCGGTAAAGTCATCTCTTGCAATCTAGGCTGACGGAAAATATCACGTACATTGCGATTATTTTTGTGAATAAAACATAGATACAGTTGGATAAATTTGAACTTGTTAACTTAGTTAGCATAGTACTTCTTTGATTATTTGCTTTTAGGCACCTATGTTGATAGTTATGGTTTGTTGGAACAAATAAGTGGAGTTGAATTGTTTTACACCAAAGAACACGCTCAATGATCAAATTAGAATGCTCAAGTATAAACACGAAATCAAAAGTTGCATTTGGACTAATTCAATTGAAAGTTAAACAAACACAAATAACTTATTACAAACAAAGACGAAGAATTATCAATTGAAATCTAGACTAGTCGTTGTGGGCCCTATATCGCTTATAACTACTCTCTAAACCTTCCAACAACTTTCTTTTTATTCACTTCTAACCCCTCAAGTTTATACAAGTAACGGAAAGTGACCAAACCTTCATCAAACAATAAAATTGCAAATGACACCTTTTGCTGGTTAAATAGATTTTAATTAAACTAATGACCCCGTTGACTTTAGTTTGACTTGGACATAACCTCTAACATGGTTGGTCTATCTTGGAGTGGTTTTTGGAGATATGTATTGTTGGCTGTTTTGGCTCATGTTTTTGTTTTCTGCATAATTAAGTCAACACATAAAAGTAACAAACACAATAATAATACAACTGATTTGATGGAGATATTAAGATAAAACTAGAAATCCTTTTAAAAAGTTTTTTTAAAAGTATTCGCTTTCAAATTTATTTCCCACTTCAATTATTTTTCAAAAAAAGTTGTCAAATAGTTGTAGTGTTCTGTTTGATATGAAAAAAAAAATCAAGTTTCATTAAAAATATATCGAATAATTTTTACCTAGAACATAAATACTTTATTAGATATAATAATGGTCAGAAAATATATTGACATATTGTTAAATAAAATAAAGAGAAAATAACTAAGATAATATGTAGGAAAATTGGATTTTATTAACTTAAACTAATAATTATTGGCCAATAATAATAATCACAACTAGCAATGTGACTAGCGGTAATCTTGACTTTTATTTTTGTTACCAATAATAATCCCAGTTTAATAAATAATTAATTCCGTTAAACTATGATGATGTGGCTTGTGACGTATTATAGAAATGAGGTAAATAAAAAGGAACGAAGAGAGGAGTCCGAGTCAGAAGGATGGATTGGAGAGGTTGACCGATGAGTTGATATGACAATAGAATGAATGATAACAAGATATCTTCCATCTTTTACAGAATTAATATATTAAAGCCAAACATGAATGAATATACACAATCAATTCTTCATTGATTCAAAATTCTATATATAAAAGAACGTATGTTGTTTTATTATATTATTAGTAAAATCTTTATGATGCATATATAGAATACTTTAGTTTCTAAAATACTAGAAATGGACGAGAAAATAAAATAAACGGCTGAATGAATCATATCATTCTATTGCCTAGGTTGGTTACCCAATGGAAATTGAATGAATCGTTTGGTGTTGTTTGGTAGCTAGGAAAAGACAAAGGGATAGAATACAAATGTGGTGGTGGTTGATAGTGGTGATATCCAGTGGTGATGGCGGTAAGAGGTTGTGGAATTGCCAATGGTGGCCGGATTTGGTGGTTTTGGTGGCGACTAGTGGTGGTGGTGATGAGGATGGCCGATGGTGGTAGTGAAGGAGGGAATGCAAGGAAAAAAAACATGGGAGGTCGAATGAATGTTTTTGCGGTGTTTAAAGGGAATGCGAATCTTTGTGAAGTAGATGACTATTTTTCATTGACTAATCAAACACGTTTATTTAAATGTTGAACTTGTGGATCTTAACAATCACCTGTAAAGTAAAAGTGTCAGATAAATTACGGTATCTGCTTGATTGATGTGTTATGTTTGAAAAGATTGTAACAGAAAATTAGTGAAAACAAAATTGTAACTTGAAATATGTTAATAGAAGATTAAGTGGTTACCGATGTATGAAGAAACAGAATATCAAAATATTTATTCTCCAAAAGACTTACTTTTGAATTCATAATGCCTAACATATAGTAAAAGACAAATTAAAAATAATAAATAATATTTAAAGGTGCATGCATGTCTATAAAAAGAGAGTATATTACGCAAAACCAATTATTAAAGACATCAAGGATATAAAATAATGACTAATTTTGAGGGAAATATGTTGCATTCCCGGTGTACACTTTTTATGAATATATATTAGTGGTAGGTTGCAAAAAATATGCTATACATGCGTGGAACAAAGTGGCCACTAATATTTCAACTCACACATTACAATAATACCTTTATTGTTTTATGTGTTACTAGGTTAAGTACCCGTGTATCAAATAAATTATATTGTAAAAAAGTCAATAAATATAAAGATGCATTTATAATTAACAACATAGTAATAAATTACAATTAAAGAAGACAAAAAGAATTACATAATAAAGTTCTAATAAATCTCCAAATACCTCTTTCTATACAACATTCATAGTCTTCTTTGAAACCTTTAAAACTTGATCATCTTCATAAACAATAGTACTTCA
Source organism: Bidens hawaiensis (assembly GCF_021521415.1). Taxonomy (NCBI): domain Eukaryota; kingdom Viridiplantae; phylum Streptophyta; class Magnoliopsida; order Asterales; family Asteraceae; genus Bidens; species Bidens hawaiensis. The sequence goes on along the minus strand of NW_027496282.1, from coordinate 51,402 downwards.
AGTCCTTCTCTTGTTTTAACTCTAGACGGCGCAATAGATTATTATTTCATAATAGATTATTATGAAATTTGAAAATTGACCATCTTTATCAAAAAATACTAACACAGTAGTTAAATATTTCATAATAGATTATTATTCATATTTCATAATGACAAAGATAGTTCATACGATAAAGTTTAACAAACCATAAGATATAAAAATAGTTTAAACGAATAATATCATCTATCTTTGTTAAAATTGAGACACATTTCACTTGTTGAAAGCCGCATAACAGCCCTCACAACACTTAACCATTATAAGGTTGGAGCATCTTGACCTGCACCTGATACAATTACCAACATCTTTATATTCCTTCACCATCTCAAGCTTCTTTTCATTACCAATTGTACTGATACCTTCATTAGCCTTTATCATACCCCAAATGCTTTTTTCCATTCTTAGGACATCACATACATGGTAATGATAATTACCATTGTTGCTTGATGCATTAGTTGTCAATAGGACCTTTACGCATATTTTTATCATGTTAGAAATTATATAATAAATAAGTTAAATCATGCGAACATTAGAAAAAACGCCCTTGAGTATATTTGTAGTACTTAGAATTTAGAGTATACAAAAATCATATAAAAGGACAACTGTAAATAAAAAGAGTTTTAAAAAAACATGTAATATCGTAAGATGTATTTGAGCCTTTTGATGATTAGTTATGTTACAACATGAAATAATCAGTAGAACACAATAATAAAATCATTTATCTTGCAGCATGATATAATCTGGATTGTATTCCCAAACTGCCCTTATGAGACGAAGCTTCAATGTGAACATAAATTACAACATTTGATTAAGATTTTAGTTGGCTTTCAATATAAAACATATAAGAAAAAGCAGTCACGTTTATAAATTCTTGAAACCCTGAGGGTATAAAAAGCCAATTACTTTTACATGACATTATAATCAACTCAATACTAAAAATGGGTGAACCAACATAACATAGCCACACAAATATAACTTGGCCAATTTATGTCCTAAATGAACAAAGTTAGCATCAACTTCAAACCTTACAGTCAATAACAATAAAATCAATTAAACATATTAGAACTATAAAATCCACTTTCTCATGTAGATAAGTAGATAACTATCAATCAACACACTGCATTGTTAACAAAATGAAGAGCAAATGCGCCATCATCAGAATGAAACGAATGAAATCATGGAGAAAGAAATTAAATATGAAAAGTCTTTTAGTAAATCTCAAAAGTGGATATATAATTAATCCTAGAAATGATAACAACATATAAAATAATAATATATTTGATGTAACACAATGTGTACACCTTTAGCATCAAATTATCTTCTTATTTTGGTAAAACTCCATGCAAATTCGTTGTATTCGGTACTTATTTGAGTTATTTATGAATTTGCAGGTCCGGGCGCCCGCCCGACGAAGAAACGATGAAAAGATGGCGCTTTCGGACAAAACTCAAGAATCTGCCAAAAGTGCATGACCATGCTAAGAAAGCGCATGACCATGCAGAGAGCAGGTGCATGACCATGCTAATGAAGTGTATGGCTATGCTGAGCAACTGCACCATCATGCACTTTATGGGTATGATGGTGCACCTTTATTGAAACCCGTGCACATCTACTGCCGTGCCAAAGTGCATGACCATGCACTTTATGTGCATGATGGTGCACCTTTATTGGAACCCGTGCACATCTACTGTCGTGCCAAAAGTGAAACTGCACCATCATGCACTTTTTGTGCACCACCGTGTACTCCCGAGGCACGGGCCCGTGCACTATCCGATGCCGAGAACAAGACACATTAACTTTGAAAGTGCACTACTAGTGCCGCAAATGCACGACCATGCACTTTTTGTGCATGACCGTGCACTTTTTTGGAACCTGCAACTCCGGGCCGCCGAAAGTGAAACTTTGACTTACCCAAAATAGTGCACGACCATGCACTTTTTGTGCATGACCATGCACTTTGACCAGAAGCTTATAAACACTTGTTTTCACTTCATTTTAGTGTGTGGAGTCTTGAGGATTCTCTCCCAACCAAGTGCAACAATTTTTGGGGATTCTTGGAGGCTTCTACCAACACAAGATTAATCATTCCATCATTCAATCCTTGCTTGATCTTAGTTTGCATTCCTTTGTTCTTGAACATGTTTTGTAAGCTTATTTCTAGTTTGATTGTAGTTGTATTAAGCCTTATGGGCTAATTACTTTTGCTATCTAGACAATGTTGAAACTCATATTAATGTGATATATTATCTATGCATGATTTTGGTAAAGTGGTTTTCTTTCAAGAATATGGTTGAATTTATAAGTTGATATTGATGGTGTTCATGCTTGTTATGTTACATAACCTTGTTAGTTTTGCAAATGTTTAGGCATTCATGTTGGAAAACTATGTTCTAGATGTTTGTTTGTAAAATTTGAATGTTCATGAAATCTTTTTTTACATTGCTAAGTTAGGAATGACTAGTAAAAATTAACTTGGTTATATAATTATTGATGAGTATGAAACCCTACACTTAATATTGGAAAATTGATGAGTGTTGTTATGATTCTTGACTTGGTGATGACTTGCTAGTTAAAGTTTCATAAGTTTATATTAATTTAATGAATTTGGCTATTTTAGTGTAATCTTAGGTGGTTAGAATGTTGTTCATGCTAGCTTTCCTTTGATTATGAGACTTTGTTGTTTTGACAAACAAGTTAGTCTATGTTTATCTCTTGATTGAAAACCCATCATGATGATTATTTGCTAGTATTAGGTTGCTTTATTGTAATCTAGTATTTATGTTTAGATTCATGATGTTTTACCATATCATTGCTATTTTGTCATGTTAGTAGAGTGGATCCTTGTCTAGGTAGTTTGTTGGATTGATTGTTTTTCTTGTATTTTTACTTGCTTTGTTTTCATTGTATGCTAGTTTAATTAGTTAAATATTTAAATCAAGATTTATTTGTTCGGTTGGTCATTAACAAAGATTTAGTACTAGAAAGTTGTCGTGTCCATGGATTGATACTCGGTTCTTACCGACACTTTATTACAAATGATAGGTACACTTGCCTTTCGTGTGTGGTTTAGTTGTAGGTGAAAACCTATTTTAAAACCCGATTTGTGTGTAACTTTTACTTAAAATTTATATATATATTGACACACGTCAAGTTTTTGGCGCCGTTGCCGGGGATATGGTGACTTTTAAAGAACGATCCAAGTATTCGATTTAGCCTTGTTTATATTTTTGATATATTTTATTTTACTTTATTTCGTTTTTATTCATCTTATTTTTATTTCAAGTTTTAGTGTCTTTTTCTTGCTTAGTTACTTTTTTTTATTTCCGTGGCCACTTTGTGTATATTTGTTATTTTTTATTTATATATATATTTCTTTATTCATTATTTAGTTTATTTATCTTCATGTATATTTGGTGCCCGTGATCCTTTTTGTTTGAGTGTTCCTTGCAGTGATACCTATGGAGCAGCACTACTATGGAGATTATTGTGAAGGATACCATTATGATGACGGGAATTATCACATGGAGGTTTGGTGCGAGATATGTGGGGAACCCCATCACACACATGATTTTTATTATTCCCCTGGGTGTCCCACCAATTTTAATGAAGAACCTTACCACCATTTGAGGGTCCCAACATACCACCTTCCCAACTCGATCTTAGCACGGGATTTCTAGAGTATTGGGCACAAAGAATGAAATGTTGGGACGCGATGCTCGAAAAAGGCATGCATGATATTTGGATACCGCTACCGATACTCGATACTCGTGAATCCGAGGAACAACTCCATAGATTAGAGGCCCAAAGTATTATTATCAATGAACTTTGTGCTAACTATCGTCGGGAGAGTTTGCCTTGCAACACGAATCACACTGTATATTGGGATGATAATGATGATGATGAAATTAACGAACCAAAATCCTCATCCATTGTTGTGTTGGAGAAAGCTCAAGAACCGGAGACCATAATGGACGAAGTGAAAATTTCAAGCTCACAAAGTACCGCAAAAGTCCCACCTTCGGTTGATATTATTCCTTCTTGGGAGGACGAGTTTGGGGACGAGTTGTTGGGTATACCACTCATGGAAGTGAATGAAGAAGATTTTGACCCAATTGGTGACCTTAATGAATTAGAAGCATTATTATTTGGAAAACCAATCGTTATAAAGAGCATTCGCTCTACATACCTCAGATATTATTAGGGTCCGGTACCCTCCATCCTCGGATATTATTAGGGTCCGGTGCCCTCCATCCTCGGATATTATTAGGGTCCGGTACCCTTCATCCTCGGATATTATTAGGGTCCGGTACCCTTCATCCTCAGATATTGTTAGGGTCCGGTACCCTTTCTTCCATACCTTTTTAACATACTTTTCTATATACATAATCGTAAGTTTCATACATACATCATTCATTCTTCATCTTACATCATACATATAACATCAACCATTTCATGGCAATACATGCAATTCCGAAGATCGTTCATGTATCGACAAGAAACCATTCATACATTTCACATAATACATATATGGCATACACTTATCACTTAGGATAAGTGTATTAACTAATCACATCGAGTATGCACATAGCCCCGAAAATATAACAAGGAATGGGGCTAGAAACTCACCTGAAGTCGGTTACGTTCACCGTTAATAGTTATTCCTTTCTTCAGTTGGGCACGGCTAACTGTATAACAATTACTCGTATCAATTATCTATCACTAGCCATATCACGTTTCTATTCTAATTATAACCCTCAACGGACGGGGGTCCGGGGGCAGCGCCCCTGGCAGGGTCCAAGGGGCAGAGCCCCTGGCTGGGGTCGAGCTGTGGTCCAAGGGGCAGAGCCCCTGGCTGGGGTCCAAAGGGCAGAGCCCCTAGCAGGGTCCAGTTCAGCTTGGAAAAATTTTATTTTCATTAACCGTCGTAACACATTTTCCATTAAAATTTTGAATCATTAATTAATTCGCTAACTCAAAGGTTCAAGGGCCTAGTTGTAATTAATTCATTCTTTTCTAAGTCTGAGGACTGTTCTGTCATTTTATCAAAGTCTAGTTCGTTAATAAGCTCTTTAACGAATTGGGGTTCATTCGTTACTTCTGTCTTCCATAACGAATTGGCTAATTCGTTATTTTATAACGAATTGGCCTTTTTAGCGAATCGGTCCAAATTCGTCTGGTCTGTCTAACGAATTGAACTCCTTGGCGAATTGAACCCTTATGATGAACCAGTCCTCATGTTAGTGCATGGTTTTGCGTCTAGAGTCTTTGTAATTATCATTAATGTTTATTTGATTATTTTAATGTAATATTTAATGTTTATTTATCTAATTCGTTATGTTTAGTCTAGTTCGCTAGGAATGTTAGCGAACTAAGACTAGTTCGTTAGGGTTAAGTCTAGTTCGCTAGGGATGTTAGCGAACTAGGACTTTATAATGTATTCCCTCCTGATTCGTTAGGGGATGTTAACGAATCAGGGGGTGGTTCGTTAAGTTAATTTAGTTAACGAAGGGGATGCTGGTTCGCTAGGGGATGTTAGCGAACCAGATCGTCTTCTATAAATAGTGAACCACTGTTCACTTGTAAAATGTTGAAGTTTTGAGAGAATTAACATTATTCAGAAAGTTTTTAAAGTATTCTCTCTCTCTCTCAAGCTTCACGTTAATCTTATTGATAATATATATTACATAACAATCGAACTAAGGTATTAAAGAGTTAGATCCGTATAATTAATATTAACATATAGATCTGGATCAGATCTAAGATATTGATTAGAACGAGTGATAACACATGGGATCAAACAAGTGGTATCAAAGCCAGGTTTGATTGTTATAGTTTTGTGTTTATTTTCTGTTTGGTTTGATTTTGAATCAATTTGAGTTGTTTTGGATTGAATCTGGATGGATTAGAGTGAATTTGGTTTAGTTAAGGTATTATTGATGTTCAATTGAGTGGAATTGGATTGTGAATTGGATCTGTGATGTGTATTGGGTTTTCGGTTTAAGTCCGTAAACAGAGGATTGATTTTGGTTGAAATTGGTTCGTGTATGGTGATAATCGGTTACGAGATGAGTCAAGTTGAAATCGCGTTGTGATTACGAAGAGTTTGGTATATTATTTGTTAAGATTGGTTAAGAATTGAGTGAGTATTACGGATCTGGAATTGATAAGTTTCTGGGTTTGATCTTCATATTTCTGGAAAATTGTTCTTGAATGTTTGAAGATTTGAAGATGAATGCAATTCGCTATAAAGTTTCAGGCGATTCGCTATGTCTTTAATTTGATTCGCTATCAATTCTTGCCATTCGCTAACTGATTCGTGTGGGTTAATTAATTCGTGTTATCTAGTTCGTTAACTAGATAACTGATTCGTTTGACACGTGTTTGTCTTGGAATTTGTGCTCTAACAACTTTTTGCCACGTGGCAGAAAGGAATCAAGTTTGTTACAAACGGTTGTAACAACCTGATTCGTTATAGTATAATTCGCTATAGTGTTGATTCGTTATCAACTGTAGCTGATTCGTTATCTTAATTCGCTAAGCACTCCTTAGCAATTCGTTGAGTTGATTTGGTCAATTCGTGTGATCAATTCGTGTGATCAATTCATTAAGTTGACTTGGTCAATTCGTGTGATCAATTCATTAAGTTGACTTGGTCAATTCGTTTGGTCAATTCGTTAAGTTGACTTGTGATTCGTTAAACCTTCCTCACATTCGTTATCTGTTTCGCCATTTGGGTGATTCGTTAACTTTATTTGTGATTCGTTGAGTTGACTCGCTAGGTTGACTTTTGATTCGCTAACACAATCACCTGATTCGTTAAGACTCAATTCGTTACACTGTTCACAGTTCGCTATTACTGTTCACTGATTCGTTAAGATATTTTATTATTTGATTAGTTTTCAAAGATGGCTGGTATGTATGCATTGGCGTCTCAAAATATGTTGATGCAACAGATGTTTCAACTTGATACCGAGATAGGTTCACATTCTAAATGTCCAAGATTGATGAAGTTCAGTGACTTTGCCAAATGGGAACCTCGGTTTCGTGCACATTTGGGATCTGTTCATCCTGTCTGTTCATATTGTCTTGATGAGGTTTATGTTGCACCAATGATTGGTGATGATACTATTGGGTATACTCCTAAAGCTGTTTCTCAATACTCACAAGAAGAGAAGAAAGCTTTAGAAATCGAGATAAAAGCATATTCTACATTGACTATGGCTTTACCAGAGAATATTTTTCATCAAGTTGGAAGTATCAAGAGATGTGCATCTTTGTTTCAACATCTACGTATGAGAAGCATGGGAAACACAGCTGAGAGTAAAAAAGTGATGCTCAAGTTTCAATTTCGAAACTTTAATCTATTGAAAGGAGAAACAGTTGAAGAGATGACTACAAGATTTAGTCACTTAATTGCTGAAATGGATAAAATGAAAATGAAAATTTCTGAAAGAGATAAAATTGAAACTATCAAGAGTGTGCTTCCTAGTTCATATTCAACATTTCTCATGGTTTTGAAAGAGAATGATTATTTTCTGAATGAAGATTTGACAGCACTTGAATTTCTACAAAAGATCGAAGCTAGAGAATATGATCTTAAGTGTCAAAAATCTTCCAAAGAAAATCAAGATCCAGCTTTCTATGGTGAAAGTATGCCTCTCAGTTCAACAATCTCACCTATCACTACTTTTCTTACTCATGCCGCAAGTGAAAAAGAATCTGCTATATTTAATGATCCAAAAGTTTGTTTCTACTCTGCTGGTAATTCAGGTGGTTCTGGAAGTTCTACTAGTACTAATCCATTTGCTACACCACCTAGTGTGAATATGAAGGAAGCTGAGCAAAACTTTACTTTTCTGACGGCATTTATGTCTTCATATGAAAACATGGTGAGTAGTAAAATTGCCACAAGTGAGTTAACTGATGAGGATTATGATCAGATAGATCTGGATGATCTAGAGATCATGGATTTGAAATGGAATATGGCCATGATCGTTCGTAAAGTTAAAAGATTCATGCAGAGAACTGGAAAAAAAGATCTTCCAGCGTTAAACAAGAAGTTGGGTTTTGACAAATTAAAGGTGAAGTGTTATAATTGTCAAGAATTCGGGCATTTCGCAAAGGAATGTGACAAACCAAGAAAAGAATACACTGGACCTCGTGATCAAAGTCAAAATGCTTCTTCACCACGGGGAAGTGATGCTGAAAAGAAATCATCTTCTTCAACAACACAAGCAATGTTAGCAGACGGGACTGATTGGTCACAACGGCTACTATGCAATGATGTTCAAGCAAATTTAGCTATGTTTGGGTTACATGAAGATTGTCAAGACGCTACTGCTAGCGTGATGTCTTCAGATAATGATTCTGGATCTGATTCTGACGATTATTGCGACAAGTCTTCTGAATCAATGTTTGCTTGCATGGCTAAGATCAATGAGGTTAGTAATTGTATTTCTTCTACTTCATTTGTTAAAGCATCATGTGTTGATTGTGAATCTAACAACTCTAAGTTAGAAGCTTTGAAAAATCAAAATGATAATCTTATAAGAGAAATTGCTTCTCTTAAGGACACTTATCGACAATCTCTTGAGTCTCAAATGAAATCTCGAGAAAAGATTGAAGCATTGTCGACAAGTAATCATGATCTCAAAGCCGAGTTATCTGTGAAAATGACCATAAATGACCAAAAGTTTCAGGAAATCTTGAAACATCGTTCTAAGATAACTGAGCTTGAGAATGAGGTTCTTGAGTTGAAGAACAAGTTGGGTAAATTTCAAAATTCCTCATTTTTATTGAATGAAATTATTGAAGTTTCTGGAAAACAAAAAGATTCTAAGAAAGGTATTGGTTTTGTTGAAATTCCACCACCTTTTCATAATGATTATAAAATTAATCCTTTTGCAAGAAAAGAAGAGGATTTGATTCAAAAGGAATCTGTGATTTCTGAAAAACCTAAAATGATTAGGTTTGAACATTCCCAGTTCTAAAATGATTAGAGGATTTGAACACAATGACGAGGTCATTATCGAGGATGTGTTTGAACCAGAGATTATACACAAGAATAAGAACATTCCCAGTTCTAATCATATTCTTTGCGAACCTCACGAATTTGAGGAAGCAGTGTATGGTTCACATAAACCTCAAGAGACAAAGGAAAATTCAAAGAAAGTGAACTCTATGAAGGCAAAGAAGTCAGTTAAACCGAAAATTTCTGATGAGGATTTAATGCGTTTCATTAATCCTTCTAATTCTAAGCCATCTGCTGCTAGAGTTTTTAAGTTAAAAGGAATGGACACAATGTTCACTGAAAAAGACATTCCAATAAGTATTATCAAACCTGAACTTATTGAGAGTGTTTTTATCAATGAAACTTCAAAAATTCAAGAACTTGAACGTGTGTATGCTCAAACAAAAACATCAGTTCAGTCTGATCCATTGACTAAGGCAAAACAATTTTTAAAACAAGCTAAGAAGATTAACTTTGTTAAGTCAACTGGAACAGATACACTAAAAAGTTTTTCAAACAGTTCTAATTTAGATTTTTATCTAAAGAAGAAATCTGAATTATCTGATGAGTTTGCTAAGAGCATGACTAAAAATGTGAGTCATCATCAATCATCTGCATCATTTATTCCAATTTCTTCTAAACATCATCATATAGACATGCGAACTTGTTTTTTGTGCGGTCAACAAGGTCATGTTGTGAGAAATTGTAATCAACAGAACTATCAGAATCTTCATCCTTTTATCAAGGACAAATCTAAGCCAATTCCAGCGGTTAAGGAGATTCTGAAACGACCAGTGTCGTATGCTGATGATACTCATATTTTGTTCTCTGATGTGATCAATGAGACACACAGTCAAGTGAAACCAAAATTCATTCCAACTGAACCTATATGTCAAAACAGGAATTCAAACATTGTTCAGGCAGCTTATTTAAGACGAAAGTCTAAGAAGCCAGTAACTTATTCACAAGTGGCTGAACAACAATTGAAAACTGTTAAAGTTAATGATCAAAGAGAAAACCAAAAGGTGCCCAGACTGAGGCCTGGGCTGCCTTTTTGAACTAATCACTTTTGTTTATGTGTAGGGTTCATCCAAGACCATTTCTGGTGAAAACTGGATCATGGATAGCGGATGTTCTCGTCATATCACCGGAAATCTCGACCTATTGACCAATGTAAGAAATATTCAAGGAGGTTATGTAGCATTTGCTGGGAATTCTGGGGGCATGATCACACAAGAGGGTGACGTTTCAAATGGTCATATTACATTTGAAAAAGTAAATTATTGTGACAAGGTTGATCATAACTTATTGAGTGTATCGCAGATTTGTGATAAAAAGTACACTACAATATTTACTGACAAAGAGTGTCTTATCTTGAAACCGGGTTTTATTATTCCCGAGGACATGGTTGTCATGCGATCACCACGATCAAATGATATTTATGTCTTAAACATGAGTTCTAAGATATCAACATCGATCGAAACATGTTTTGTCTCGAAAGCAACTGAGAAAGACTCGATTCTATGGCTTAGAAGAATGGGTCACATTCATGTTAGAAAGATGAATTATTTAATGGCAAATAATTTAGTTGAGGGTGTCTCGTTAAAGAACTTTAAGTTATCTGACCATTGTGTTGCATGCAAGAAGGGCAAACAGAAGAAGAAGACACATCCTTCTAAGTTATTGAATTCCATTAATACTTCTCTTGAACGACTTCATATGGATTTGTTTGGTCCAGTGAATCGTGCGAGTATTTCTGGAGACTGGTATTGTCTTGTAGTGACAGATGATTATTCAAGATATTCATGGGTATTATTTATGAGTTCAAAAGATCAAACACCTGTTTTGGTACAAAACCTTATTACTAAGATCGAATCACTGTACAAACAAAAGGTGAGGAGAATCCGAAGTGATAATGGTACTGAATTCAAAAACACTATTTTGGATTTCTTTTGTATTCAAAAGGGAATTCACCGAGAATATAGTGCACCTTATGTACCACAACAAAATGGTGTTGCTGAAAGGAAAAATAGAACTCTGATTGAAGCTGCACGTACAATGCTTGCTGATTCAAAGCTTCCTATTCAATTTTGGAATGAAGCTGTGAACACAGCTTGTTATACACTTAATCGGGTTCTAACAGTAAAACGACTCAAGAAGACAAGCTACGAAATATTAAATAACAGAAAACCTAATTTAAAGTACTTGGAACCATTTGGGTGTCCGTGTACAATGTTGAAGAAGGATTCGGGTAAATTTGATGAAAAGGCTATCGAAGGATATTTCTTGGGATATGTGTCTCCAAAGAAAAGAGTATTTAATTTTACATCTGGCTGTGTTGAAGAATGGTACCATGTGGACTATCAAAAGTACACAACTCCTTCTCAAGGGAAAGGTCCAGACTGGATGTTTGATTACGATAGTTTATTTAATTTTTTTACTCCTTCGACTGAACACATCGATGAAGATCTGGTTAGAGTATATTTTGAAGAACATTTGCACATTCCAAGCTCTTCAAGTTCTAATGCAGATGAAGTTCAACCCAATGCTACAACTGAAGAATCTCAAGTTGTATCTCCAGTTGTTATTGATAGTGCTTCTACTTCTTTCGATGATGATCAAGCTGAGATTCAAGTTATTGATCTTGATAGTGATAATGCTTTATCTCCCGAGTTGGGTGAACATTACACTAATTTATTTGATAATGTTGTTGTTCCTGAAAATCCTACTCTTCGGATTCATGGATATCATCCACAGGACAATATCATTGGAGAACTTGATGTGGGCGTTCGTACACGTCATCAAGTTGCTTCGTCGAGCGACAATAACGTATTGTGTGCTTACACTAATTTATATTCTTCGGGAATTGTGAATATTGCTAAATTCAATTGCTTTCTATCTCAAGTTGAGCCAACGACAGCTCGTAAGGCACTTGAAGATCCTTCTTGGGTAGAAGCTATGCAAGAGGAATTACAGCAGTTTGCACGATTGGGTGTTTGGGATTTAATAGACAAACCTGCTAGAGTCAAGAAAGCTATTCCGACTAAGTGGGTATTTAAATGTAAAAAAGACGATCGAGGGGTGATTGTCAGAAACAAAGCACGTCTAGTGGTGCAAGGTTTTCATCAGCAAGAGGGTATTGATTATACTGAGGTATATGCTCCAGTTGCAAGATTAGAGTAGATTTGAATCTTCCTGGCTTTATGCTGCTTACAAGAATATCAAGGTCTATCAAATGGATGTTAAAAGTGTTTTTCTCAATGGTGAACTACATGAGGAAGTGTTTGTTCAACAACCACCTGGTTTTGAAGATCCTGATTATCCAGACCGTGTTTACCGTTTAAACAAGGCCCTGTATGGTCTACATCAAGCCCCGAGAGCTTGGTATGGCACGCTCGCCGACCATCTGACTGATAATGGCTTCAAACGAGGAACTGTTGACTGCACTTTATTTTATAAAACTGTTGGTGATGATCTTCTTCTAGTCCAGATTTATGTTGATGATATTATATTTGGGTCTACAAACGACACTTTATGTAAGGAATTCGAGAAGTCCATGCAAACAAAGTTCGAAATGAGCTCGATGGGAGAGATGAATTTCTTTTTAGGGCTGCAGGTTCATCAATCTGATAAGGGAATCTTCATTCATCAGACTAAATATGTGAACGACGTCTTGAGCCGATTCAAGATAACTGCCGGAAAAATCCCTTCAACTCCTCTTCCAGAGGGTCACAATTTATCACCGGATGAATTGGAGGATACCGTTGATCCGACCCTTTATCGTGCTATGATTGGTTCTCTAATGTATTTAACTGCTTCTCGACCCGACATAATGTTTGCTGTTTGTGTGTGCGCTAGGTACCAAGCAAGTCCCCGAGTGACTCACCTGGCAGCGGTCAAGCGTATTTTGCAATATCTACGGGGAAATCCTGACATCGGGTTATGGTACCCCAAAGATAATACTTTCGATTTTACCGCCTACTCAGACTCAGATTATGGAGGATGCAAGATCAACTTCAAATCAACGACTGCAGGATGTCAATTCTTAGGAAACCGGCTTGTTTCCTGGCAGTGTAAGAAGCAGACAACGGTCTCTACTTCAATCGCTGAAGCTGAATATGTTGCAGCCTCGAGTTGCTGTTCCCAGGTTCTGTGGATACAACAACATCTTCGCGACTACGGTTTGAAGTTTCTTACTACTCCCATCTTGATTGATAATTCTGCTGCTATAAGTATCACCAAGAATCCCGTACAACATTCTAAAACAAAACATATCGAGATTCGATATCATTTTATACGGGATTGCTATGAAAAGAAATTAATTGATCTTGAGAAAGTGCACACAGATTTTCAAAAAGCCGATCTATTTACCAAAGCGTTTGATAAAACACGTTTTACTTTTTTGCTTGGTTTAAATGGATTGAAGACCCTTGCTGAGATCCTAAAATTAGGATAATTATGTTTTAATTGCTTTATAGATTTAGTCTTATTTTTTTTTATGTTTTAGGTTTTAGGGGGAGAAATCTAGAAAATACAAAAAGAATGTGTTTTCGTTAGTATAGATAAAATCCAAAAACATTAAAAAAAAAATTCAAAATCCAAAAAATATTGTGATTTCTGTTCTTAAATTGTCTTTTCCTTAAAAATCAAAAACATTTTAAAAATTTTGAAAATCTAAAAAGAATGTGATTTATGTTTTGTACAGAAAAATTCAAAAATCCAAAATTATTGTGAAGTTTATTTCGTTTGTAAGAAATTTGAAAAAGACAAAAATATTGTGTTTTTAAAGTTTGTACAGAGAAAAACCAAAAAGATTTTTAGATTATTTTCTCGCTGAAAATTATGTCGGTTATTTAAGTTTGTGAAGCATGCTTGCATGTCTTGGTCCTATGATTCACTTGTGAATTGAAGGTTAGCCATTAATTTATTCTCTTAAGTTAACTGGGGCGATTAAATTTATCTTTATTTTTTTTTATGCTCCTCAAAATTTTGAGTTTTTGAAGCAAAAAGGGAACATGATAGTACATTGATTATCTTGACCCCAAGTTCAGCAAAAAGTACGCTTAAAATACTGCGTGCTTAATTGTATTGGTGCATTGGTAGGTCTTAAAACAACCCAGTAGAGTAAAGTATGTGATATAACATAAAGAAAAGCCAAATTAAAAGGGGTGTTAATCTCTAGCAAAAGTCTTGGTGAGGATGGCAGAAATGTAATAACCAGTCATACTCAAGCCTTATATTTGTTGATTACCCAAAAATCAAATAAAGCAAATAACAAGCGTTAAGATTCTGGACACTGTGAGTCTTTATGCGGCTTAACCATCTGGGTATTCATATGCATGAATATTTCACTCGCTTTCTAGAGCAAACCTAAAATCATTAAACTTGATCACCGCTGTACCTTGTACAATTTAAATTACTGACTTGATCAAAATCCGCTGTTAGTCATACAATTGTTCCTCCCTTGCGTGCGTCTTAATACCATTAAGAAACGGACCCCAGGGGATACAATTTATGTAAGCCGACAGATGGACTCGTGCATACTCACTCACGGTAAAGGAAACTTGATGCATTGCTCAAAATCCTTACAATTGGTATCAAAAATTTTGATCAACAATATAATGGTTTAAGTCAAGTTGGGGTGATTGGCAAAAATCAAATTAAGCTTGAAGTGAGATTAGAGGCTGATAATTTCTGATATTCTGTGCTTTAAATTGAACTATTTAATCATATCACAAAAATACTTGAATGTGTGTTATTAGATTTATGTGGACAACAATACCAATGACCGACTTATCGCCAGTCATAATATCGCTGAAATATAAAACTGTGATGGAAGGGCAATTTGGTCAATATGATTCTCTGCTCAAACTCGACAAAATTACAAAAATATGTACTGTTTTGATAAGATCTTTGAAAAATACAAAAAGATTGTCTATTTTTTAATAGCTCAGATATTCTTCTGTAAATACATTCTTTAATTCTTTAAATTTTTACAAAATACTAAAAATATTTTCATCTTCTTTATTCAAAACATTTAATTAAATTTTTAGTTAAGTTTCGGAAATCTGAAACAATTTTAACGTATTAGGTTGTCGGGATATAAAGGTTTCTCGATAATTTAACTTATTGATTTAATTTAATTCTTTAATTTTGTTACTTTAATTTATTCATTTATTTATTTAATTTAAAATTAAATAAAAGGTTTTAATTCGCTAAAATTCAATTCGTTATGTATGGTTAACGAACTAGATCATTTTTTAGCGAACTAACTTCTGGTTCGCTAACCTAATTCGCTTCCGCACTCTGTAACGAATCATCCCTTCGTTATACATATTTAACGAATCATGACACGAATCGGGTCTTGATTCGCTATCTTTAATTTAACGAATCACATTGTGATTCGCTAACATAAGGTAACGAATTGAGTTAGCGAATGGGCTTATTCGCTAACTTTAAGTTAAACGAATCGTCTGATTCGTGCAAGTTGTGCCTAGGGTTTCGTTTATCGCTATATAAGACAAGATAACGAATAGGATTACACTGTTCGTCTTCTTTCTTCATTTTTAAGAAACTGTTCAAATTCTCTCTGATATTTTCGATCTTTACGTTTTAACATTTCAAAGATCAATTTGAGTGACTAAGGTATAACTGATCTAGGCGATATCAATTTCGTCAACAATGGTCATGTATTGATAGTTAAATTATGATATTTCAGAGGTTTAAGGGTTTTGAACTTTTGAAACTCGTTTGTGTATAATTTATGTTATTAATTGTCTGATTTTGATATTATTTTGATCGGAATCACTTTCCGATACCCTTGGTGGACTCTAATCAATATTTGATTATTGTTTGCTGGGTTAATTATTGTTGTGTGTTCTTGCTGGTTACTGTTGGTTCGTTGATCCTTAGTACATATAGGTAATGAGTTTCAATCTCATTCACCTACATTCACCAATGTATTTCCGAGCTCAACGAGTTGATTATCGTGTTAGTTCAACGATGGTTATGGCCTAATTGAATCTGGGTTTAAGATGATTGACTATTGTTGTTCATGTTAATTTTGACCTTGACTTTGTGAAGTCAAAGAAAAAGTCTTAATTTTGACCATTCGTTAATCTTAGCAAATTGGAACTGTTTCGTGTCCAATTCGTTAAGATTTTTCACGAACTAGCTTAGCGAATAAGATGTCACACGAATCAGAGTGTGTTTCGTTTAAAATATAACGAACTAGAGTTTAGTTCGTTAAAATTAATTAGTGATTCGCTAAGTCCAGTTCGTTAAATTATTTACTTGATAGCGAATCGCCTGATTCGTTATCTTTGTATAACGAATCAGTGTGACTGTTAACGAATGACATTTAAAAAAAAATAATAAAAATAAAAATAATTAGTTAACTAAATTGAATATTCAATTAATTTAATTAAAAGATTTAAATCGTCTAATACGCGTAACTAGATTAAATACATATATTTTTTTTATATATTGCATGTTATCTATTCTTATATACGGTTTTTTAATTTATATAGTAACAATGGCTGATTAAGAACAACAAATTCAACCGCCACAAGAACAACCGTCACAGAAACAACCACAAGGACAACCACCACAACAAGCTCAACAAGTCGAAATGATTCTATTACCGTTCGATAAGAAGCACAACATATGTGCTTATGTCGATCATGATGTGGCTGATTTAAGGACGTTCGGAGCTATGTTGAATTTCTTACGTCGTTCGAAGATACATTATGCAATCACTGCTAAACCTAAGGTGTATCTTAGTATAATCAGGCAGTTCTGGAACACGGCAATTTATGTTGAGGAAAGTAATTGGGTTCAAGCTACAATTAATCAGCTTCCGATCACGATTGATGTTGAGGTCATTCGTCGGGTACTTAAGTTTGACGACAGTGACGATTACCCGAGTGAATTTGACAGGACGCTGGTTAGGGGGTTATTCACAAGATTAAATTATGGGGGTGATATTCGTCGGTCCATGTTGAACAAGAATGGGTTGTGTCCACCTTACAAGTATTTGCTGCATGTCTTGCTTCATTGCTTGAGTGGACGTCGCGGTGGTTTCGATGAATGTAGACTGAGCTTACAATCGGCATTTGTGGCTTTAATCCTGAACAAGCCATTTAACTATTCAGAACTCATCTTTGAACATTTTAAAGAGCAAGTTCAGCAAACTCTACCGTCAAAGAAGTTCTTGATGTATCCACGCTTTCTACAATTAATTATTCAAGATTTGATACCGGATTTGGTGATTGATCGATCGTTGGTGAACGATGTTCTTGATATGGAACATATGAAAGCTGAAACGGTGCATCGGATGTTGATTTATCGAAAGGATAAGCCACAGGACAAAAGGATGATTGGTCATATAATCAATCCAGATTATGTATGTCCTCCTAATGAGCGCTGGATCCATGATGACTCGGATTCCGAGCGTGAAGGGGGAGAAGGTGGGAACAATGATGGTGGGGATGATGATGGTAACGATGGTGATGGTGATGATGGAGCTGGTGAGCGAGCTCTAAAAGAACAACAAGATGCAGTTGATGCTGCTCTAGCTGCCACCATGAAAGCTCAGCAAGAAAGAAAACGAAAAGGTAAGGCTGTAGCTACTAATGAGCCACCAAAGAAGCCCCGTGTGTCCTCTGGGGCTGGTGTAATTATTGGTGCACCACCACCTCGTCAATCAACTACTCAAAGCTCGGCGGTGCCGCTAACTACTAGCACTCCGATGCTCACCTTGACAACGACGATGGTGTCACATGAGAGGCTCGGCTTGATTCCTCAAACGGCGTTGACCGAGATGCCGAGGCCTCCTGCTGTGCTGTCAACTGTTTCTTCCACCACTACAATGGGACCTCCTCCTCTGCCAACAACTACTTTTCCTCCGCCTCTGCCTAGTGATGTCTCTTTCATGAGAATCACTCGGCCTCAGGGACCCATTCAACCAGTTCATCCATCTGTATACAATTTGTCACCTGGACGTCAAACGGAAATGCTGCTTAATCTGTTACACTTATATGAAAATCAAATGGCAGCTGACCGACTCAATCAAGAACGACTCATGGAGAATCAACGAAAAATGATGAGTTACATTTCGTTCTGTCAGAAGGAGACCAAGTCGTTGTGTGCGATTGTTGAGTCTCAGGGGGTGAAATTAAAAGAACAAGATGAGTTAATTTTACAATTAACTTGTAAAGAAGATGCCCTCAAGAAACTCAAAAATTATGATGATGATCCTGACGAGTCTGATGCAGGAGGTGAGCCTAAACAATCGCATGGTTCATCCTCTGGTGCTGGTGTGAGTGGCGCTGATGATTCAAACAAGCAGATAATTTCATTTCAAGATCCAACAGCTGCCAAGCCGATAGAAATGATTGAGGCTAACACGGTGATATTTATTGACGAATTGGGGATAGTTAGAAGTATGGTGAACAAAGATGAGATACAGATCGGTGAGTTTGTGGTTAGATCTTTGACAAGGGAGCAGATATCGATTCTACTTGGGCTAAATGACGATCAGCTGACTGCATTAGAGGCTGAGCCCGATGTCGAAGTGATCAATGAGAACGAAATGGAAGATGATCCATTATTTATGAATACAGATTTTATTTATGAGAACGAGGAGATTGAGATGGAGGACGTTACAGCTGATGAGTATCCGGACTTGTATCAACACGCAAATGTTAATCAAGGTGCTCCGGTATTTCATGAAGACGTAATTAAAGAAACTGAGGATGATTTGGAGAAGATTATGCAGCGAACGGTTCCTTCACTCAAAGAAGTGACTGATGATGACATTGAAAGATGGTTCAAACGCCAGAAAGTGGGTAAGATCATCAGTGCTTTTCGATATGTAGATAAAGAAAGAAAGGATACCGCTGCTGCTTGGATTGAGGCAAATCAAATGACTACCTTCAAGACTGTTTCTAAGGTACATGGTGATATTGTCTCCTGGCTCTATGATTCAGACCTTAAGGTATGTATTGTTAAATGGGAAAAAGGTGTGCAATATTACGAGAGGATAATGGATGTTCTAACACTACCGCGTTGGGATGTACGCACCCTCGCGAGACGTCCATTTATCAATCGTGGGGGCAACCGAACTGCTGAGTGGTTTCATCAACACTTACTGTTCGAGGTCAATCATGGCTTCAAGTTCTTCAAGCCCCAGGTTCCTAGACGTAAACGTACTGATGAGATTGATCCAAGGACCGGCTGGAAGAAACTTGTCTTGAAAGTGAAGCCACCAAAGACAATGAAAAGAGTTCCTGTGAAGACAATGCCGCAAGATATTTATCTGTCTTTCAACCGTTGGTACTATGACAATCGTACTGGCGAGGCTGTTATTGTTCGTGGTCGAGGACTACAGACTGAGCTCATCAAGATAATCGATCCAATGTGGTTGGTTAATTTATCAGAGACAGACAATGACGTGCTACACAGGAAGCAGATTTTGTTTGAACGCCAAGAAGATTACGACCTGGCTATGCAATTTCAACGTGTCGTTCGTGTATGCCATGAACATGGGTTCATAGTTGCAGAGATTGGCAGACAAAGCGTTTCAAATAAGTTAAAGACAAAGAGCTCAAGACGAGGGGGTGTCTGTTAGTGCACGGTTTTGCATCTAGAGTCTTTGTAATTATCATTAATGTTTATTTGATTATTTTAATGTAATATTTAATGTTTATTTATCTAATTCGTTATGTTTAGTCTAGTTCGCTAGGAATGTTAGCGAACTAAGACTAGTTCGTTAGGGTTAAGTCTAGTTCGCTAGGGATGTTAGTGAACTAGGACTTTATAATATATTCCCTCCTGATTCGTTAGGGGATGTTAACGAATCAGGGGGTGGTTCGTTAAGTTAATTTAGTTAACGAAGGGGATGCTGGTTCGCTAGGGGATGTTAGCGAACCAGATCGTCTTCTATAAATAGTGAACCACTGTTCACTTGTAAAATGTTGAAGTTTTGAGAGAATTAACATTATTCAGAAAGTTTTTAAAGTATTCTCTCTCTCTCTCTCAAGCTTCACGTTAATCTTATTGATAATATATATTACATAACAATCGAACTAAGGTATTAAAGAGTTAGATCCGTATAATTAATATTAACATATAGATCTGGATCAGATCTAAGATATTGATTAGAACAAGTGATAACACATGGGATCAAACACCTCATAACGAATTAAACCTTATAGCGAACTGGTCAACAGACGAATTGAACTTAACGAACTGAAGCTAGTTCGTCAGTCTTTCCTTAACGAATTAGTACACGAATCAAAGCTAGTTCGTTAGACCTCCGTCAGCGAATTAGGGTTAGGTCAGGGAATGTCAGAACATTCCCTGACACCTTACCTCGTATTAACTTTTCCGGCGCCGCCATTGCCGGAAAGCCGCCGGAAAAACGAGTTTTAGCTCGTTTTTCGTCCCGTTCGATCCAGATCTGAGCTAGGGTGACCCCTAAGCTCATCATAGGTTCGGTTTATACCCGATTCCACCCGAATCTCATGACTTAAACGGTTTAACGGTGTCGGCTCTTCGTTTCGTGACTATATCTAACTGGTTAAGCTCATACAATATTAAACTATCATTACCTCGGGTCGGTGCTCGGTTTCCTTCTCGGTTTCGGCTAGAGAAAAGGGAAGAACTAGAGAGAGATCTTAAGTGTGTGTTTTGGGTGGTGTATAGAATATGTGTGAATGAGGATTAAATGGATATTAACGATTTATATATTTATGGATCATGGGCTTAAGCCCATGGTCTTTCCTTCTTTCTTTCCTAACCCAAGTCCGTAACCCATATTCATTTACCCAACACTAGCCCAACTCGTATTCTATTTATCTAAACCGATAACGACCCACTATAAAATAACGAAATTTATTTTATTATAATAACCAAAAGTAGGATGTTGCATAGTATTAGGTTGCTTTATTGTAATATAGTATTTATGTTCAGATTCATGATGTTTTACCATATCATTGCTATTTTGTCATGTTAGTAGAGTGGATTATTGTCTAGGTAGTTTGTTGGATTGATTGTTTTTCTTGTATTTTTACTTGCTTTGTTTTCATTGTATGCTAGTTTAATTAGTTAAATATTTAAATCAAGATTTATTTGTTCGGTTGGTCATTTACAAAGATTTAGTACTAGAAAGTTGCCATGTCCATGGATTGATACTCAGTTCTTACCGACACTTTATTACAAATGATAGGTACACTTGCCTTTCGTGTGTGGTTTAGTTGCAGGTGAAAACCTATTTTAAAACCCGATTTGTGTGTAACTTTTACTTATATTTATATTTATATATATATATATATATATATATATTCACACACGTCAATATTCACCTAGAAATCCAAGCATAACACTTTAAGGGTTTTTGAGAGCTTCGTAAAATTAACATTAAACAAATTATGTCCACCACAGCTCCACAACCTACAAAACGAAGACAAATCTGAACGGAACTCAAATCACAATAACAAAAAAAATATCAAAATTGATAACTTCCAAGTCCGAAAACCGAACCTGATGAGCTTCGTGAAAGACTAAGAAGAAGAAGAAGAAGCGCGATGAAGCCAGATAAATCAACGTTGGTGGTGGTTTCAGTCGAATGTCTCAATAGATATAGGGTTATATGGAAGATGAATAATGTGTATTTGAATTTAAAATAGAGAGAGGAGAAAGTTGTATCATGGTTAAAGCTTCTAGTGAAAGACTCACATGAAGCTTCTGAAGGAAGATAAAGGAGGGATAAAACAGAAGGCGTGTACAGCTAGTTTATTTAAAATTAATAAATATTAATGTATATCTAAAATTATAGGTTAAAACATGGAGTTTTTTTTATCAAAATAGGGTGGGTGAAAAAACTATTTACTAAAATGGATAATTTGAAAACTAATTACCAAAATGGGTGTTTTCATGAAAATTTCATTCCAATCTCTCACTCCTAATTTTATTAGATAAAAGAAATTTTCTATTTTAAAAGAATGTTCTTTGAAAAGAAAAGCTAATAAAAATAATTTCTAACAAAATAAAATAAAAACATCCCGTGGGATCAAGATATTTTATAAAAAGAAAATTTAATGTTTTTGTTTTTAACTTTTATATTCATCTTATATTTAAGTTTCTTAAACGTTTTCAAATGTTTAATAAAAAAATCATTTAGAATAGAAAATAGAAATGCATTTAAATGTAACGTTCTGTAAAAACAATCACAATAAATCAAAATACATTTTGGAATTTTATTAAAAAACGTTTATGTATGAAAATGATTCTTATAATATATCTGATAGTTTCACCTTTATAATTTTTTTTCGTAGTTGGTAACACAAACTATATAAAAATAACATCTAACAAAATTAAAAAATTGGAAAAATATAATTATACTGAAAAAAAATCGACACTTTTTATTTTAGGGCAATTAGAGAGAACTATACGTAGTGAAAAAAAAATGATCATAGGTGCCACATTTAGTAATAAACTATGACTATAAAAAATATTTATAAAGACTAAAGCATTTTTATATAACAAAAAGAGTTACAGATATGTTAAAAGAATTAAAAACATTTAAGATTTCTTTTGATAAAATATTATGATCCAACCAATTAACCATATGTTTGTATTTTTTATTTTTAAAAACTCTTTGATTAGTTTTTCTTTACAAAGAACATTTTTTTAAAATAGAAAATTTCTTTTATCTAATAAAATTAGGAGTGAGAGAATGGAGTTTTCAAGAAAACATATATTTTGGTAATTAGTTTTCAAGGAGAAGGTTCATATACATTTTGATCTTAACATGAGTACGTAAGAAATAATGTCAATTTATTTAAATATGCTAACGTAAGAAACAATACCAACTACAATACCAATCTACATAAACAATAACTTATAATAACAAAGAAAAGAACCTAAAAACTACAACAAAAGAATCAAAATCAAGAACAAAATAATAACAGCATATACCAACAAATACTTATAACAGCAAAAGAAAACATTTAATAATAACAACAAAATATAAATAAGCAAATACTTATAACGTCTCATAATCGAAAATTAGCAAATATGAACAAAAAATTAGCAGCAAACACCTATAAAAATAAACCTAATCATAACAACACACTGGTTCTCACCGTTTTCATGTTAAGAATAAAATGTATTTGATCTTGTCTCTAGTTTTCAAATCATCTATTTTGGTAAATAGTTTTTTCTCTCACCCTATTTTGGTACAAAAAAAACTCTTAAAACATGAGAGTGCCACTTTGCACAATATTAGGCCAACTAAGGGGTTTGTGGTTCAACTAACGTTTTTGTTTATTATAATAGTAGATTTTTATATATTAATGAAAGTTTTATTTTTCTAACGGCGAAGTGTAACTGATTGTCATAGGATTTTTAGGAGGAAATTTTAAAAAAGAGAACCCGACATACATTAATATATACTAACGATAATAATTTATACATTTAAAATTAAGAAATAATTTCTTAACACGGTATGAAAATCACGAACAAAGAAAATCACTATATATGGTTTCAGCTATTCCATTTAATCCGTTTATTTTAGTTAATAAAAATTATATTCTATGTATAACTTTAACACATTATTATAAAATAAGTATTGGTTATAATTTCAACACAAAATATATTCATCTATATTTTTCCTAACATATTGTACTTTTGAGTAGTAGTACACAAAAACATATAGGTTAAGTAAGTTGTGCTCGTGTTAACCCGTGAAAATTCATGTTATTTTCACGCGCCTGACTCAATTTTTGAAATTATGTTGTTTTCGAGTTGATGCGTTAGATACGACCATCTATCAGTGAACACGACCCATTTAACATCTAATTTAGATGTATTGAAAGTTTCATAAAATTCATAGTGTTATTAAAAGAAATATTAAATAAAAATATTATAAATCTCAAAGCATTAAATCCAATAAAAGAAGTATTAATATAATAAAATAAGATATTTGTGAATTTTTATGAAGGTAGGAAGGCGACAGTAGGAATCATGGCGCATGAAACAGGGGATAGTGAGTAGGACTAGGAGGGTTGAAGTCCAAATTCTCAATTCTCATTCTATTCTAATTCTATAAAGAATAAAAACTGAAATCGAGGGATGCTAATTTTGTACTCTATTTTTTATTTAAATTTATACAAAAAAATAAAAATAAATAGACACGTGTTTTTATTGAAGACGTGTATAGAAATACAAGAGGGGATTTATTTTTATACACATTTTGCTGTAAACTACAGTTTATATAAAACTGTAAAAGTAAACAACAGTTTACTTTGTAATTTTATTTTTGTCTATATCACGTAAGGTATATGATAACTAGGACTACAAAAGTCGGATATTTACTCATTTCTTTATACAAATACATAAGGGCATTTATTTTCATACACATTTGTTTACATAAAACTATAAATTTAAACAATAGTTTTCAACGGTTTATTTTGTAATTTTTTTTTTCTTTATCATATAAGGTATATGAACACTAGGACTATAAAAGTTGGATATTTACTCAATTGCCAAAACAACACAGTTATTATCAATCCAAAAACACTATAAAGAGTCAAAATCATATAATTAGTTGAATACCATGTGTTTTTAATGTATTGTTTATCATAGTTTCAATTAAGGAAAACTAGTTGTGCTTGATACCTTTTTACTTTATTGTTTATCATAAGTTCAACTCCCAACCCCCAAGTTCTATACATATTATATAAAGAATTTATTGAACATTCTAAAAATGGCTGCATTTAATATTTGTACTAAAATAGTATAATGATATATTTTATTAGAATATGTTTAGTTGTTTACCCACAAAAGAAAAGGAAAAAAAAAAGATGATCTAAGGTTAACATTAAATCTTTTTAACCTTTTTCTATTTAGTTTGGCATGTACTTGTAGATTGAGAAAATTACAGATACTTAGGATCACCCTGACAAATAAATCAATCTTTTGTGTGAATAACAAAACACAATGATCCAACCCACCCATCTAAGAGACTAAGATTCACAACTGAAAAACCCCTCTGACTCAACCCAGAACAAGATGCTCCAGACAAGACTCGAACCCATGACCTCTTCCATAAGTAAAGTTATGGAGTTATCACTAGATCAATAATTCTTTAGTATAAATTTGATTGTTATATTAATAAAAGTATAAAACTAAATGTAAAAACCATATATCATTCATATTAATTTATTTGATGAAAATGGTTTACTTTAAGAATACTATCATACAAAAAGTACTAACTTTATGCAACAATGTGTCATGGAAAGTAATTGTGTCACCGACACAGCAAATGCATTAAATATATTTTAATCTAACATTAATTATCTTTTAAGTTTTAACTATTCTTTTGCTAGTGAGTAGAACTAAACAGGCTAGCTACTACCAATGGCTCGTTCGTGAAAAGTGGGATATCAAAAGAACATACTATTATACGTGTGGGGTTTGGTTCCTTCATTAGTCTCCTTGGTGATGTGTAATTCCTTGTATAAATATGTATATCATTATAGTATCAGAATACCCGTATACATTTTTGAAAGTTGAGGGACTGCATGCGAGTTCTTGAAATTAAAGTTAAAGGTGATCAATTGTCATGTTCAGAAAAATGGCAATACGGGTCATATGTGTCTATGTGGTGTATAATTTATTTAGATTAAGTATGACGGTTTTTATGATCATACAGACTGCTTCACAATGCCATACGGATATCTCCAGTGGGATACTACATCAAGGTTGCCTAGATAGGCGTACCCATCTGACGGTCTCAACAAACTACAAACAATGTTCATCCGGA
Source organism: Bidens hawaiensis (assembly GCF_021521415.1). Classification (NCBI taxonomy): domain Eukaryota; kingdom Viridiplantae; phylum Streptophyta; class Magnoliopsida; order Asterales; family Asteraceae; genus Bidens; species Bidens hawaiensis. The sequence continues at coordinate 25,528 of NW_027496282.1, read as the reverse complement.
TATGCCCCTTCCCTTTTCTCCGCATTGGCTCCGACATGCTCTTCTTCTAATGAATAAGAGCATCAACAATGCATTGTGTAATGGATGCATGCAACATATCTTACCCAAATCCGCCCTTCATAAAACCAACACATTCTCTTTCCAACACTCAAGAATCACTCAAAAACTTTCTCTTCCCTCTCAAATATCTTCCAAAACATGTCTTTGGTTAAGAACCAAACACACCTTCTCTCGTTCGTGTATGCATACCTTCTTCTCTCTTCCACGTAAACAGTCGAGTCCTATATTTGTGATACTCAAAGAAATGTGACCAAGGAATTATACCTAATTACACATGTTTCTTTTAGATCTAGCTCTAGTGAGTTCTCTATTATTTTATTTTTGTAGGTAAAAAGACTTAACTGCTCGTGAGCCGTGATCAAAGCAAATTGAACAAATCAAATCTAAAATTGATACTTATCGTGGACCTATATAAATATTTAATTATCTTAACAGTCGTTGTCAATTATTTGGCCAAGTTATTGATTTATAAAGGTCTCCACCATCTACCAAAAAGGTAATATCACTTGTAATCTAAGTTTAGTCTTGAACTATATCAGGATAACTATATTTGTTTGTAAGTTACATTTATGCATTTTTATAAACGTTTACTAATTATACATGAAATATGAATAGAGGGGCCCAATAATGATAATTCAGTTTAGCCCATAATAAACATTCAAGAGATTAATTAGGCCCATATGTGTTTAAGAACTATGGGAATCTCTCGATTTGTTTAACTTTGTTTTGTATATGTTTATCGTTACAATAAATTTGGTTTGTTTATCGTTATCACAGTTATTGTCGATCTTTGGGGGAAAGATATACGTATAGGCCCGTTTTTTAGTACTCTTTTGGAGCACCCGAAATCTCATAGACGGAATTGGGTAGGTAGTTACTTTAAATTCTAAGTGATTCGGCTTATTCCAAAAGTACGTCCAATTCAAACTCCTTTCAAAAATATTTCTGCATAACTTCTTTGTTTAAGTGACACTACTTTTGTGACACCTATATTCCTAAATTGAAAGTAAAATCTTCTTAAAACTTTTGCCCAACTGAATATTCCATGCCTTTGATGCTTTTCGCTTGACGTAACTTGTAGAGAGTTGTAAACAACATGTAAACTTTGTGTTCTCTTCCTTGATAGCAAAGCCATCGAGTTGTAATACACACATCGAATAAAGGGTGCGTTATTTTGCATTAGATAAAATAAGAGTAGACGTAAAATAAAACCTAGTAACAAACAATTTGTTTTACAATGTTTCAAATGTACTTCATTCAAGTTAAATAATATAGATGCATTTGTTGGTATGAAAGTTGTTATTGGGTTGTTTTATTCGTGTTTTGGTGGGCGATTTGAAGAATGTCACAGTGAAGAGAGACCTTTTTTTTGATGATATTCAACATGTTCCGTTTCTATGATATTGTGGTCCGTATTGTAAATGTAGAATTTCGTGAATGAAGTGGATAAACCCCCGCTTCTATACATGTAATTGTTTTCTAGCTTCTTGCTTGAAGTATTTTATTTTTAATTATATTATTGCAATTAAAAACTATTTACTAAATATTGATTTTCCTCAATACAATACAGAATGAGTTGTTTTCCATACATAGTTAATTCTAAAACACAAAAAACATTACCAACAAAGTCACAAAAGTGATGAGAGTTGATAGCACAATAAATATTCTGTACTGCCATCACACCCAATCCACAGCCAATCTCTCTCTTATTTTCTTTTTCTGTTACCTTTTAATAAAGGTTCTAACTAATAATGGTTCCAAAGCATTGAAAATATTCAATTTAGTCAATCAACTAGAATAGACAAACACATTATTTTATATGAAGAACTCACAGTCTTATCTCTTTTTATATTCAACCTTTACGGTTGTTTACAATACAGCCAAGAGAAAAACAACCTAAACTTGAAGAGAAACCCAACACTTTTGAACATGTAATGGGACGAGTGTTTCGGGTACAAGAACGGATACGAGACTAATTTAAGTTACTTTCACAGGTTTGAGACGCATATGATATTAGATGATACAAACTTGTGTCGAATATATATATTAGTGTACTACAAATAATGTAAAATATAATAAAAAAGTGTTACTTTTGTAAGAAATATGAAATCATATAATTGAAGGATTATTAAAAGCGTAATTGAGTATTTGACATTTCAATTAACCTTTTTAGGTGAGTTTAAGCCAGTGTTTTGAGTTTCTAGCAACTTTTAACCACACAAGAATATCGTAAATGAGTATACATGTAAATTATATATGATAATATGAACCTGGTAGATATTGAGTAATGGATACCCGATATCAAACCCGTCCATATGTCATCCCTAACAACAGCCACATTTGTGAAACCAATTTAAAAAGTAACTTTTCAAAGAAAATAAAATATTTGTATGAATAACTTTTCATCTATATGAATTTTAATATTAGAATCCGATAACTGAGTACAGCTTTTCATATGTTATAAAACTCCTATATTTTTATATTGTTAGTCTTTAATTTTTTCCACAATAGTTTAATAATATTAATCACCAAAGTCTAGTAAGAAGCTAGACACAAAAAGCACAATACCAAATACAAGTTAAATAAAAAAATGAAATCATACAAAGTGCTTCATTAAATACAAAAGAACTTCTCACGGTTGATAATTCAAATAAAACTGAAGACCTTGCATTCAACATCTTATAGAACTTGGAAGTTTACTCATTGATTGAGAATAAGAGTCATAATATTATTCTTTGGAGTTGCATACCGAGCATAGAATAGAGATGACGGTGATCGCTCTTTTCACCTAGGAGTTCTTAGTTGATATTTTATTAAGGAGAGTCCACAATGTGAAAAAAGTTAACTTTGATGGAAAGAATGTTATTCCAAATGAAAGAAGACTCATTGGGAGGAACATAACATCTTCGATGGCATGCCGAATGATAGAGGTGGCAAAAATAGAACCGTTAATGAGACGGTCGAGATTGAGAGACATTCTTTCCAAATCACTATCAACAGAGCAAACATTTTTTAATACGCCTAAAATATTTGATCGAATGGGGCCAGGAAGATATATAGTGAACTCTTCTTCCATTATGGTGTATGTCCAAAGTTGTTTTAAGCTACAACCTGTACAATTTTTTTTGTCTTCCGTCACCATTTAGATAGAAAAGCAAGATTTGATGCTCAAAGAGAACCAACAGATCGACTTGGCTTGGCTCAACTCAGCTTGTGAACAACCCGAGTCACATAAGGAGTTAGAACCAAAAACAAAAGAGGGTTTAGTTGACGATGGGTACATCCGTTGTTGGTTAACTGAGAAGGCCGAAAATCAAAACATGAGACCTTTAGCCTCCAGTAGGCTTCATTCCACAAACTTATTTAGCAACATTAACATAAACTTTTGTATCATCCATCCCAGATGAAGTAAACCAACGCAAAGTGGTATCCCAGCTTGACGTGTATGTTTGCAACAATCAAGGAACCATAGTCTCTAAAGCACCTCCAAGCGTAGGGTTTGATAACGGCTAGTCTTCCTGATTATCATTTATTTAATGTTGGTGATCCGATTAGCTATCAGCTAAGGCTGAGGGGTGTGGGGCTTCAACGGGGGCGCTAGCGCCCCTCCGCTCGCGCCCCCAGGCGCTAACACCACACCACCGGGGCGCTAACGGGGGCGCTAACGGGGCGCTAACTCGAAAAACAATGCAGGCGTGAGCTGGTTAGCGGGAGAAGAGAGAGAGGAGCACACCTTTTGAGGTATTTTGGACCGTTGGGAGCCGAAAAAAACAAAAAAAAATATATTTTCTATATAGGTTTACGGAAAAGAGCCGTTGAGCTCGTATTAAATTAAAAAAAAATATATTTTCTTAAACTATAAATATATACCTTTATAAAATATACTTCATTTCACAATTATACACCTTTCCTCCTAAAATCCTCTCAAGGTGACATTCCGCCACAACCGTCCACAATCAGTGATCAACAAAGACTTCATAACATAGCAAATATCAAGAGCCGTGAGATACACGGGAATCTTCGACATGAGTTGGTTGAACATTTGTGGGCGAGGCGACCCGATGATCTTGTATTAGATTAGTGTTATTATTAAGTATTATTGTTTGTTTAATTTTTAGTATTTTTTTTTTGTAATTTGAATTTTAGATATTAATATGTTTTTTTTATTAACGTGTGTTTTTTTAATAATTTATGAGTTTTTTTAATAATACGTTGTTTGAATATATTTATAAAAAAATAAAAAAAAAATTTCGCTGGAGCCCCTGCTGGAGCCCCTCCACACCTGGGGCCAGGGCTCCAACGGGGCTCCAACAACCTCCTTATCCAGTTTCTCTCTCTGCCACACGTCATAATATTATTGGTTGGAGCCCCCACTAAAGCCCCCATTAAAGCCCCCCACACCCCTCAGCCTAAGAGACTAACTTCTCGACTGTTAGTTACCACTCAGTAATAATTAATAAATAAGTGATGAAGAGATTTAAAAAACAAATAATAAATAAATAAATGTTATTTTAAGAAAACTAACATAATCTATTACTCTATATAAGCAAAATTTGGTGTGAATACACGAATATAAATATTTTGTTAAATATATTTAACTCTTGTACGGAAACAAAGAGAGTTGAAAATAAAGAAAATAAAATAAAAGATTTGAGATTTAAGCCGAGCCGAGCCAAGTGGAGCCGAGCTGAGGGCGAGCCGAGTGAAATACAACAGTAACGGAACGGATGGGGTTTAACGGAGAAAAAGGACAAAAGTGAAAAATGAATGAAGGTGTTTGGTTAACAGCGAGTAATGTCTGTTAGTTAGACTCTCCAGTGAGAAAGAGAATCTTTTTCTGTTTTTTTATTAAATTGATAATTAATATTTTGTTTTGTTATTTTTTTTATGTTTTATTTTAGAAGGAGCGTGTAGGTCCCACCATAAGTCCAATGGTACTAGACATCATCACTCTCACACCTTTCATCATCATTATCCTTTTTTCTCACTGTTTGCCGCTTCTACAATACCAAATTTCATTCCGTTTTATTTTATAATTAATTAATTTCAGAGAATTGTCTGGCGGGAAATTCATTTATTTGATAGAAAAACAAACATGAATAAGGAATTTTTTCGATTAGCTACGTAAATGAACATGAATAAAGACCGTTTTTGCTCAACAATATGTTTATTTACATCCATTTATCTTCCTTAATGTTTGTTGTTTATTAAAGATTTAATATTTTTTAATGATTTATATTTAAGTAAAATTATTAAATATAAAAACAAAAATATATATGAGTGTTACTTGATTAATTTATATGTAAATATGTAAAATTGACATATGAATACGAATGTTAAAAAAATACCGATTAAATTTGGTAGCCTGACCGAACAGTTAACAGATGAGCATGAACAAGTCATTTTTTTTAACTTTAATATATAAAGTTTATGTTGCGGTTTTAACATTTCCCAACTTAAAATAGATTATGTGTTAAATGCGTTAAGTAAACTTTTGGACTTCTATTAAAATGTTTATTTATGTAATGATTTCTTTTATATAATATGGACCAAGTTAAGAATAATGCTAAAACCATGTATTTGGTTTTAATGTAATGCTGACGTGTAACGTACTCACTTTCAATTTTTCATGGATATTAAGAAATGAATATACACATGTATTAAGAAATGAATATACACATGAAACTAAAGAAAACAAGATGGAATACATTGCCTAACACCAAGTGCTACACGTTTCTTAGCACGGATAACTCATGGTGAATTATATTGCTTGATCGGTGTTACATGCATGTGAGTGCGGCATGTATATTCGTAGGTTGATACGAACATGACTTGTTTAGCTTTGTATTTCACATATTTTGCATGAAAAATCATATATTTTACTGCCAAAATTACATACTTTTTACCATGCTAAAATTACAAATATAAACAAACATAGACTAATAAAAACTTATTGATAGCAAAAATGTACACATATAGCAAATAAAAACACATAACAATTATAATTACTTTATAAAACTTAATATGTGATTTTTAATCTTTAACTTTTGTGTATCAATATACTTGATCGTTAAATTGTGTTATAAAACACATTTAAAAAAACTATAAACATAAACGGACTAAATGGGGGTCAACTCACGAACTAGTTTGACCAAATTATTTAGGTAAACATATTCGCATATCGATCAGTTTATCTAACCCAAATTTCATATAAAATTTGTGTCATTTCAGAATTTACACACCCATATCCTCAACTCCTCATATAACCAGTTGGGAAATATGATCAATTATTTTTTTACAAATCATATACAGATGCTAACTAGACACATTATATACCAACAATTTCTCTATAAGAATTTATTTATTTAAATGACAAACACACATAGACCCTAAAACTACTATTAAAACTAATGTCTAGTTTGTGATACTAGAACCCGCACCACTTTGATTCGATAAAAACCCGATTCCATCAACTCATAGAAACTTATTTAAAAGGCACAATTAGTAAGAACGAGCACTCACTACATAACCAATTTTAAATTCGAGGGGAGCGTATAAGTTATGTAGTTAGCCGATCATACGGTTACATAACTATTTTATATACCACACAATAATCAGAAAGTATATATTTTATACAATATTGAATATCCTAATTAAATTTGTATTGTAATGAACTTATAATAACTATTAAAACCAAAAAACCATTTATTATTATGTATTGGTGGTGGATCATGAAATACATGGGATAGGTGTGTGGTGGGGTGGTGGGTGGTGGATGGTCAAACCCCACACATGATGTTTTCCGGAAATTGGGTGAAACTTAGGAGTCTCACTCACACCACATACAAGGGTCTATATGGTTTCACGTTAATTGTCACTTGACCAATTTCTCCTTAAATAGACTAATGTGACCTCATTCACTTGAAATGTCAAATAGTATCCATCATTATACACTCACAAAGTTATAGATAGTATTTATACTAGTAAAGTGCCCGCACGATGCGACGACGGCGACAATTTACAATGTTGTAATCATTGGACATCCAATCTTCAATCGAAGTTTATGAGGCGGAAACCACTAACATTTAGTTAGTTTAGGAACTCGGTCGGATAAAGTTGAGGTTATCACCCTCAACTTTGTAGAAACTATAATAAACCTTTCTTTAACTTAAAAATTGTCGATCATTTGATATTAATATTTTTTTGGTATATACTGATACGTGGATAATTTTGTGATTCCACAACTAAATAGAAGTTTATGTGTAGATTGAGTTTATTTTATTCTAATGGTTTTGTAATTGAATTATATAATTGGGTGGGCGGGTGGGTTTTGAAATTTCATAGCTGATAATGTAAAATAAAACAAGGGTGTTTATAAACATTTTATAGGTTTCTAGTTGCATAACTAAGTTGTACTTTAATGCTTCATTGACTTGTACATTATAATCTACAAATCGGTTTTGCAATTTTTTTATATCGAAACGTCGACAAAAATAAACACGTCATAAGGTTGGTTCGGTTTTTTTAAGAACATTATATATTTAAAAATATAGACGAAAGCAAAAAAAATGTAAGTTTGTCAATTTTTTTTATAAAGATGAGGGGTGGTATGTGTAAACATTTCTAGATATTACAAAACTTAACCAAAGTTTAAGGGTATATAGTGTAAGTTTTATGGGGTATATATTGTAAATATAGAATCACAATTAGAAGTTACTGGTTAGTGATTGATGTAAAGTCAAAAATGCCCTTATTTATTTAAATTGTGCATTTGAAACTTGTACATGTTGCAATATAGATTATATTATATATAGTATAGATTTTATGCATTTGAAACTTGTACATGTTGCAATATAAATTGAACTTCTTAAATTTTATGAGGTCCCTAACTCATATATTATATATAGTATAGATATAACTTTACTGAAAGTTTGTTAAGTATATAATATTTTAATAGCATCATACTGTCATTTCAGCCTTTGCTTTGGTGCAAAACACTCTTGCTTTTTTAAGATATAGAATGTTCTATTTGTGTAGTCTAAGAGTAGAAACTAGAAAGTAAATTGATTTGTAAGTTGCCGTTTTGAAAAATTAGAGTAATAGCATCTGGTGTTTATTTTAACTAAATTGGTGCGATTTCGAGTCTAACTGAGCAAACAATTGACGGATTTTAGTATTAAATTTTAAGGGGTGTGCGTTCATCATTTAAAAAGATGTATATTTTTATACGAAGTGACATTAAAGATTATATTGAAAAAGTTTGAAACGTAAAACATTGTCTCTATATAGTAGAAGTACTAATATTGGATAATTTTGCTAACATGAGTTGGTTAGGTTTTAATTCATGCTTAGCCATAAGTGTTCACAAAAACCAAGCTAAAAAAATAAAACATGTAAAAATTGTTGAAAGTAATTATTTTCAGGTTAGACGGGAAATGAGATCAAAATAATCGGTTACGTCTAGATTAATATACAACCACTAAATAAACAGCTTTAAACGTACTTAGTGTTAGAATTACCCGTCATTGACGCACACTCGCATGACTTGTTTAACCATACACTATAAGTTTAGTGATTCTTGCATATAAAAACAATAAATTATTCGAGTTAGTAAAGAAGTAAAAGTATGTTTCTATGAATGTAAAAGTGAACATAAAAGTAGATGACAAAACAGGATACTAAACCATCATGATACTATGATAAGATAATATATAAACTTATAAGAATTTTTGTGACATAAAGTGATTTTCTGTAAACAAATATGTTATGTAGACTGTTGAAAAAGGTCAATATATTTGACTCCACTCACTCATGTCACCTCTTTAGTGATTTTAAATCCTAAAAAGATTAAACTTGGATGGAGTGACTGAATGCACAGTTGTTTTAACTTTTAAGTGTCTAAAGTTTGAAAATGGAAATGAATTTGGACAAGTGGTGTCCCTTATATTATTAAAATTGCCCCACATTTTGAGTAACCACTAAACAATAACACATATTTTTTTCTTAATTGTCAATTCACAATCAAGCAATTGATCCCTAACTTATATATATCTAGTAAGCAACATTGCATAGGAGAGGAAGGTTTAGGTTGAAACCTGCAAAGAAAATATCATACATTTTAGAAACCTCAAATGATAAATACGTTCAAGTTTTTCCATTTCATTATAATTTACTATAAAACGATTACAATAGAGTGGCAGGCAAACGGGCAAAAAGCTGCGCCGCAACCCCCTTTTGAATAGCAAAGCCAATAAGATTTATCATCCGCAACCCCCGTTCAAGTTATGTCTCTGCATGAAGCGCTTACTATAGACTCGTCAGGAAGTCAACCGTAATAAGATTTATCATCCGTTCATCAAATCTCTAGAATTGAGATATTTAGATTCTCTCTAACTTAAAAGGACAACTAAGAGGTGTAGATTTTATAGTATCTATCACCTAAGAGGCTTGATAGAAAATTTCTTGAAAAGCCATATTACATTGATAAATATATATTTTGATGGTTTAAAACTAGATAAAGCTTGCCTCTTTGTACTCTACATTCACAAAGATATATAATAATCACAATTGCAAGATTTTGGTTATGTAAAAACACGGAAAATACTTATGCGTAAGAGTTTAAATTGAAATCATGAGAAGATTGTCGAAGTTAAAAAATATAACTAGATCACATCTTCAAAAACCCTATGCTTGTTACATGTCTAGATGCGACAAGAAATAGTTAAGTGCACTTAAAAGTATTTATTTCAAGTAGTTTATTAATTTTAAACTTTCCTCCTTTGATATAGGAATTATAGCCAATGAAGATGCATATGTCAATTCTAAAGTAGTTTTTATTCTATATTGTAAATACATACAAAATGTGCCAACAATAAGGACTTGTATAATAATTTAAAGGAAGCTAATAATCTCTATTAATATTATTAAGTGACAATGACTAGTTTATGGTTGCTTGGAATTTCTCCAACAAATTGAAACTATAAAGTATTAATAAAATTTGATACCCTAATCATTTGTGAATTTGTTATTTAGTTTGATTCATACCATTTACGTATTTTATATATAAACATTATTATTGCCTAATGGTATGCATATCACTATTGGTTATTGTGTTCGAAACTTCGTTTTTTTTAACACAAAGGATATTATCATCAACCTCTTCTAATTGAGGAGCCCTTCAAGTTCGAGTTAAACTCAAATCCTAGCCTGTTTAACTTAAAGGCGAATTAGATTTTACTAATCCAATTAAATGATATTGGTCAATAATAATTCTAACTGAGTTTATTTTCACTGATAGTCCTAAATTTTAAAAAAATGTTTCTTAGTGGTCCCCAGTTAATAAAAACTTAACGGCGTGTTAAGTTTTTTTTTTATTTTTTATGAATTTCTAAATGAATTTTTAGAGCTTCTGATCGATGGATGATACGAGCCAACTGATGTAAAACTTAGATCGAAACAATGCTTCAAACAACTTAATTTTGTTAATCGGAAGTTCAAACACCCGATTTGAAGTATTAATTAAGCTGTTTGGAGCATCTTTTCGAGCTAAGTTTTACATTAATCAGCTCGTAGTCTCTTTCCAACCAAAAGCCCTAAAATCAGTTTGAAATTTGATCCGTTAAGTTTTTTTTAACGAAAGACCAACTGAGAGCCAACTTTTAAAATTTGAGACCACCAGCAAAATAAAATTAGTTGAAATTATTATCGACAAATAGCATTTAATTAAGATTATTAAAATTCAATTTTCCTAACTTAAAATATATTTAAATACACTTAAGATTCTAAGAATGAAACATAAGTTTAATTATGATGTCATAATGACGACAAAAATATGAAGCATATTATTGCATGTGCTACATCTGACAAATAAATGTATACGACAAAAACAATCTCATCTTTTGCCCGTGAAGAATTTTGGAAAGATGTTGACGACTTGTGATAAATGAGGGCCCATTCCAAGTATATCATTAAGGCCTAACGGCCCAATGTCATTCCATTTATTTATTTATCTGAATTCCATAATTATTTATCAATCATTTTAAAATCATTTACCTAGTTAATATATAACAGTTTAGATATAGTCTTTAAAACTCTAATTAACATACCTTATTTTCATATAATAATGATATTTTACATCTTTAGATTCAACAAAGTTAAGCATTTTGAGTGATTTGGTATTTGAAATTGAATTCAAGATACTATGCATTGCATTTTATTTAGAACAATTTTTACTTATTTTAATTCGAGATTCTTTAGACCGATTCGTTTACTACTTCATACTCCATATTTTTATTTATACAGTCTTACATTTAACATTTTGTTAACATTATAATTTCATAAAAAGTTTTAGTAGTTTTAAATTAGTTATATATATTTATACATTATTTAACAAATTATTTTTTCTTTGAAATCGGTCTGACAAGTGGACCAATAAGACAATCGGTCGGTTCAGTTATCCAAACATTGATAGTAATCGAACATTAGAGAGCCACTTGTGTTTCATTTAGGGTTTAACTTGGTGAAAAAACGGAGGTTGAGAAAGTTGGTTTTGTTACTAGTGTAAGTTTCGACTTCAATTTTATACACGCCACAATCGTATGATATTTTGTGACTAATGGTTATGGTAATTGGTTTGGAACTATGGTGAACAATTAGATTACCATTGTATGTGTAATTATGGTGTTTGTTTGGTAGGCCAAATGTAAACCAGACTAAATGTGACACCTTCTTAAAAATGTGCATTAACGTGCGGGATTTTGGTCAATCTTATTTATAGTTTGGAATGCCTTGACGGTTAAGGAAAAACATATACCGAAAGTGTTTACACTACTTGACATCCCATTATTTAGGAGTTGAAGCCACTTCCTTAACTAGTTCAAGACAGAATAACAAGTGAAGTCAATCATACACTGGACGGAGTGATTACTTCTTATAAACTCAAAGATGCCACACGAGTCTCGTAACTCGTAACACGAGTATGTAACACAAATGCACATCTTAATGATCAAACAATCAACATAAACAACAAAGCCAAGACATACCTAAACAAAAGTTGTTAATAAAAACCCTAGTTCAAAACTTACCAAAACAATTCAAGATATTTTAATATGGTCATCTTTAGGGTGTGGGAGTTGGACGACACATGGGGCCTTAATATTTGAGCCTAAGCAATCACAAGTTTCTCTGATCAAACAAAATGAATCTACCCTCTAAAATTAATATTTCTGACATAAACAACTAAAAGATAACCTTATAAACATTTTTTTATTTATTCACATTGAACTAAATAATTTATTAAAAGTATATATTATATTAGTATACTAGCAAACATAAACAAACCTAACCAATCAACATAACAAAAAGAATATCACACATTATTAAGTGGGAATAAACAAAATTCCCTTCAAATAGTCTTTGACCGGTTCTATGAACGTTTGATTCATTTACATTTATACTCAAAATCTAGCACAAGTTTTGCAAGATTGTCCATTCGAATTTTGTATCATAGAATGGTATACCACCGCAACCATTGAAGACTTTTTTTTTAATTAGTAGTCTAAAATTTTATGATGAGTGGTAATCCTGAGATGAGATGAGTGTGAAGTACTGTTGTATATGTTTTATGATTGCACTAAACACGATGAGAGATCTAATGTTGATTGTGCATTCATTGTCAAGTTTATACAATGCAATCTTACATTACCTTGTGACACACTGGAAGTTAGCGTCGTGAAAGATGAGCTATAAGTTATCGATAGTTTCAGGTTGTTACAATCAGTGTCAAATGAAAGTGAAAGTTAAATAACAAGTTGTTATCTTTCTTAGTAAGAGGTTATGTAATAACAATGTGGGTACTTCCAAGGTTTACTCAATATTAACATATTAGTTTATAATGAATTATTGATATTGTTTTGTATAACTAACTTTGTACCTGTCATTTACTAGTAGTATTTTATAGTCTATTTTGGCTTCTCTTATGTATTATTGGTTACTTTAAATATTGTGTTATTGGTTACCTTTTTTGATGATTTGACCTCATAACCACATCCTTTCAACTCTTCATTTGGGTAACATGTCACATTGTCACATGACAAACATATAATTGGTGCATAATACATTAACCTATACGAGGGACCTAATATGTTTGGTTAGAAATTGTAGGGCAAAAGTGAGCATGTGCCTTGAAAATATGACAATAAGAACAATGATAAGTTGGCAGTTATAATCCAAAAGAAACCCATGTTAGTTTAGTAGTTTACCACTTGAATTTGAACAAATAAAACATTGTACAAACAAACCATATCAATGTAAATAGACAACACTAAAAATGCAACCAAAAGGATAAACCATTAATACAAAAAAGTAGATAATGTAGCCTGTCTTAAACCTAGACTGGTCTTGGTTTTCAGCAAAGACTGGTCCTAACCATGACTTGGTATTACTCGAACCAGGTTGTTTAAAACAACATGCTAAAGTGAGCCGGGCCCAGTTAGGTCCCACTTAACCAAACAACAAGCATACCACACAAATAGGTTTCGATGTTTTCCTCATTTTCTGCTAAAATTAAACACGGTCTTCTTTTTTTAGTCACGGCAATACAACGATTATCTGTGAAATTTACTTAAAAAACTTGTGTAATCGTATGGCAAAAAAAATGTATTAAAAAGTTTATCACAGAGCTTTTGTGCTTGCAAAATAGTCACCAACGGTCAAGTGCACGTGTTTTCCCAAGACCACATCAGCAGCAGGCTGGTTTTCAATGCAGCTCACTGTAATCTGCAAGCCAACAAATGTCAAATTCATTAGAATATAATAAAAAATATAAGTAACAAAATAACCGTGTTTGTGATGAACACATACCTTCCCATTTCCCTGCTGAAATTCTGACTTTAGATTGCTGTGGTCCCTTGACAAGAGATATACCTGTAGTGCCTGTGCATGCTTCGTGTTCCCTGGTCCAAAAATCACATGTTTTCAGAAAAGGCTATAAATGCATAATTATAATCTAGCTAGATGGGCAAGAGTTGACCTGTATATAAGTCAAGAATTGCTTTCTCGTTAAATACCAGTGCTGCTCTTGACAAAGTAATCTGAAAGTCGCAATTTGAAATGTTCTTGTAGGTCTCTTCAGCAATGAGAACCTACAAATTTGGAAGACATACATATATAAGCAAGTAATGTGAAAAAAGAATTTTAAAAGAAAAATAAAAGGCAAATAATTAAAAGCTTTTATCAGCGCGTATATTTGTATTTGAGAGATCTTACAGCATGTTCTGGTAACAGGTTAAACTGGAGTAAAGAAGAGCCAAGTGACTCCTTGATGTACGCTTCCTGTAAACAAAATTAGAATGTTATTAAATGTTAACTAAAAAACTTGTTTCTTAAAGAAAGCACATGTTGGAGGTTTCAAGAATTACCTGGGATTTTAACATTTCTGCAGAAACGGAAGCATCTTCATCCAATGATTTAAAGTAAACCTCCACTGCATCGGTGGGTTCAAGTGCGGATTTTTTCCTCAACTTTTGGATTCGGTTAACAACCTATAATAAAGTATTATTTTTATGTTACATGTGACATCCCGAAACACAAAAATGTTGTATTTCTAATATAAAACAGGGGGCGGTATATTGATACCTCACGTGCAAATCCAGCTTCAACCAATGAATCATCACGTTGCAAGTCAATGATAACCAGAACATCACCTAAATGATTCAGAAAAAGTGATAGTTACACAAAGGAATATTAAAAATTATAAAACATAATGTCATAAAATTGCCAGTTTCTTTACCGTCACTAGCTGCGTCCATTTGCTCTTCTGTCACACCTTCAGGACGTTTAAATCCACGCACAATCTACAAATTAATCATTAACATTAAATAGATATAAATTTCATTTTGAAAGTAAAATTTTTAGGAAAATGGAACCGATCACCTACCTTGATATCAGTGAGCTTTAAGCAGTGAGTAGCAATAGTGATTTCTCCTGATTTTTCAAAAGATAAAATGTCTTCTTGTGACATTGCCTTCACTGCATCTGCAACTACTCTCATTGATTTTCCCAGTCTTTTACCCAACAAGCTGTTACATTAAATGCAGTTAATGAGAGTTAATTTCTTACATTAAATAAAATAAAATAGATATTAAAGAAAACAGAACTTTGAAGTACCTAAAATCAGGTTCAGCACGTAACGAAGCATACTTCAAGGGATCATTGCATGGCACAACGGATTTAACATTAAGCTCTTCTAACACGAACTGTGATGAAAAGCAAACAAAACAATTACAATGAATAAAAATGTAATACAAAGATGATAATGGTCTTAATCATTAGTGATGCAAATAAGATATTATAAGAAATTATGTCAGTTCTGACCTCTTTTAGTTTGCCACCAATGTCATCAAGAAACTCAGCATCTGGATGTACAACAATCATCTCCCTGTAAACATGTGCGGTTAGGCAACTTGGGTCATGAGAAAAATAGGTCAGGTTGGATTGACCCTTTGTCCAACGTGCTCAAATTTGTTAATTTACATATTAAATACTAAAAACAATAGTGCCATACATGATAATAATTATTATCTTAATTAAATAACTAAAATTGACCGTTCAGTCACTTTGACGTTTCCTAATATAGCTATAGCCAACCCTGGCAACCAATAACTAAAGGAACTAAATTGCCTCTAGTAACTTTGTATTACCTGAGTGGAGTTTTCAAAGGTTTGTTGTGGCGCTCGCGAATATTACGTGCAAGATCAATGATTGTCATCATTCTGCTAACACTTTGTTCAATACGATCACCACCCTGAATCACAAAATTATTATTCATCTAAATATTTCACAAATATATGAAGACTAAGAACACTTTTTTGTCAAATAAAACCACTTACTTTTCCTTCCACTTCAGGAAAACTGCAAAAGTGAATGCTTTCTTCTGATCCGTTGGATACTTTTCTCAAGTTTTTATAAAGAACCTCAGTGAAAAACGGTGTGAATGGAGCCATTGCTTTACAACAAGTTAAAAGCACCTACAGACCATTGTCAAAAAATCAAAACTGAACACAAATCCAATTTAAAAAAAAATGACGTTATTTAAATAGATATAAGAAATCAATACATGGTATAGAGTGGAAATTGCAGTTCTGCAGTCCTGTTCTCCGGTACGACCTTTTAGTCTTTTTCGATTGAACCGTACGTAAATGTTAGTTAAATTATCAATAAACTTCAAGAGATAAGGAACCACCTGCAAATGTAATTACAGATTATTAAGTAGGCATGAATTGAATGACCATATAAACAAAAAACCTAGATAACAAACTAACTGTATAAAGTCGATAAGCATCCATTTCCTGTCTAACGAAATGAACCAGACTCTGAGTGGCTGAGTTGATCCATTGGTCGAGCACATTAGCTGAGTTAATGATAGTGGCTCGGTCAAGGGGGACAAATGGTTCAAGTCCATCCACCTCAAGTCTCTTTGCGTTTTGAACCAAAAATCTATATGCGTTATACCATGGTAAAAACACATCTTTCACCTGCACAAGTTGTCAGCTTTCAGATTAGCAAAAGAACAAAAACAAATAGAAAAAAGAGAAATTAACAATAAGCTAATAAAAACTACTCACAACACCATAAACTCCATCCTTTTTGAAACGTAAAGGTTCCGCACGTACCACTGGAGAGTTGATAATGTACAATCGCAGTGCATCCTGAAAAGATTAACAAGACAACACGTTTAGATAAAAAAAATTATAAAAACAACATTAATTTCTGTTGTAAAATACAAATTCCTTTTAACGTATTTCAGATTTGAGAACTTACAGCACCATAATCATCAATGACTTCCATAGGAGAAGGATAATTCTTTAATCTTTTACTCATCTTTTTACCATCTTCAGCCAGCACGAGACCATTGCAAATGAGATTCCTAAATGCAGGTTTCCCAAACAATGCAGTAGAGAGAACCATGAGAGTGTAAAACCATCCGCGAGTTTGATCTAAACCCTCGGCAACAAAATGTCCAGGAAAGTTCTTGTTAAAGTATTCTTTATTTTCAAACGGGTAGTGAATATATGCATATGGCATGGACCCACTCTCAAACCAGCAGTCAAATACCTAAAATTACAAACAATTAAAATAATTAATCTGTAACAGAACAAAATGGTTACAAAAAAAAGGTCATTAAATAATTGGCTTACATCTTCTACACGGTGAAGCTCTCCAAACTCTGGGCCACGAGGGCTGGGAATTGTGATGTGATCAATTTTGTGGCGATGCAAGTCAGTAACCTGGGCACACGTTTAATATTATTAATATTAATTACCAGAAAACAGAATTGACTCAAAGTGTAAGGTTTACTAAGAAAAGTCAACAACCTTTTGTCCTGAACGTCTTTCAAGTTCTTCAACAGAACTGATAACTACAATATCCACGCCATCCTTACTGATCCAAATAGGAAGAGGAGTTCCCCAAAACCTACTTCGACTAATGGCCCAATCTCTTGCGTTTTCTAGCCAGTTGTGAAACCGTTTTTCCTGTAATTTTATACAAAAGATAGGACAGATAATATGTATTAATACATGATTTATAGTGTTAATATTAAGAGAAGATATGTTTAGAAAAAAGGTAACCTTTACAAAAGCTGGAACCCATTGTGTTTTCTCATTGTTCTCCAGTAACCGATCTTTCAACTTCTCTACTGCAACAAACCTTAAACGGAACACAAAGAATTATAACAAATTACAGATTAGGAAAATCTAAAACAAATAATAATTTAAACACATACCAGCTGGGAACGGCTCTGTAGATGAGAGGAGTATCAGATCTCCAACAAAATGGATATGAATGAGTAAAGCTTCCAGTCTTCACCAGCCTGCCCTTTTCCTGAACAAAAAATAAATAATAAATCAATATCTTGCAACAACTTATATTATACAAAATTCAATAATTCTTGCCTTCACAGCTTGAATAATATCTTTATCGGCCTCTTTGACATAGCGACCACTGAAATCAGAAACTCTTTCTGTAAAGCAGCCATCATCATCAACTGGCATAACTAGATTTTCTCCCTAGAAAAAGCCAAATTTTCAGTATACACTAAAATAAGAAAAAGAAACTATCTGTAATTAACATGCATGTCACACCTTATTAATTATTTTATTTTCAATGCAAACACGATAATCGTCTTCACCAAATGCAGGAGCACAATGAACAATTCCAGTTCCACTATCTGAAGTTACATAATCATCCGCAACAACTCTGAAAGCTGTTTCTGAAAAGTCCGTAAAGTAATCAAATAATGGCACATACCTGCAATACAATGTTTTACAAAACTTGAGAAATTTACCAACATTAAACAAAAAAAAATCAAGTAAAATCAACATAAAAACGCACTTTTTCCCCACGAGTGAAGATCCGGGAAATTTATCCAAAACTTCAAAAGCAACCACAGAACTTTTAGATTTTCCACTTGCGCCCTTTGCCTTTTCATCCACACCTCCATTAGGTGTTCCTTTTTTGGCCTTTTCTACCGGAAGCTCAGATAATCGAGATTCAGCAACGATATAAATTTTTCCATTTGATTTGCTCTTCACCTGATTTATCAACAATTAACACATTAATATGACTAGAAAAACAATGAAAACAGTCTTGAAGATTCAACTAACCTTAACATACACGAGATTTGAGTTGACACAAAGTGCAAGATTACTAGGAAGTGTCCATGGTGTGGTTGTCCATGCAACAAACGAAGCACCATCTTGATCATCAAGAACCGGAAAAGTCACCATTATCTCAGGATCTGGCACTTCCTGCTCAAAAATAGGTGACATGTTTATATACATTCACAAATAGACCTGTAAACGGGCCAAACGAACACGAATAGGGGCATGCTTGTGTTTGATCATTTACTTTAACTGAACACAAATATGAGCATATAATCAAACAAATTTTTTTTTGTGTTCATGTTCGTTCATTAAGAAAACAGGCATGTTCATATCCGTTCATGTTCGTTCATTCGTTTAAAACCTAAACGAACAGTTCATGAACGAGCAAAAGCAAACTTAAGTCTTAAACAAACATAGTAGAACAAACATAAAACGAGCGCAAAAGAATATAATTGACCAAACTACTTACGTAGTTATTAAACATTAAACGAACGTTCATGAACGAACATAAACGGACGTCCATGAACATATATGCATGAACAAAACGTGTGTTCGTGTTCGCTCGTCTATTTAAATGAAAAAAATTGTTCATTTTCGTTCATTTATAGATAAACAAGCATAAAGAACTTCCCGCCGAACAGTTCATGAACGTTCGGTTAGTTTAGAGGCCTATTCATAAAACAATTCATTTAGACTAAAGCACCATCAACATTTTGATCAACTTTAATATAATTGTAAATTCATAATTCATCAACATCAACATCTTAGCAGTAACATTTCAAACCTTGTAGTTTGAATTAGCCTCAAAATTTGACAGTGGAGTCTTGCAACCAGTACTGTATGGCATCACCTGTCAAACAAAACAGAAAACCACATAAACATGCATTCAAGCATATAATCAATACCATTATTATAAAATTCATGATTAATCGCTAGTCGGCAGGTTACAAATTAACTTTCAGCTAATCAGTGTAACTAATCCCAATTCCCAAATCTGACTCAAATCAATTTTTTTAGTTTTACATTTTAAAAAGCAATCGGACCTTGGTTTTAGTCCGTTAACCACAGTTACTGGTCTTTCTCATTGATTCGTTATGTTTACGTTTAATTGTTTATGTTTAAAATATACTATGCAAAGTTGCAAACTTTAAAGTATTTGTAAGTACTTTTATACGTAATTCTTCATAATTGTCAGTACCCCACCGCCCGACTAGTGTCTAACGAGTTCTACAACACTGATCAAGACATAACCAAATGCACCGATAAATTACTAACCTTAAACCCTCTGTAAACAAGATTCTTCTCAAACAACTGCGAAAACACCCACCAAACACTCTCCATAAACTTCAAATCCATAGTTTTATAATCATTCTTAAAATCGATCCACCGCCCGGACCTCGTAATCACCTTCTCCCACTCGCCGACATACCGAGTAACAATACTCCTACACTCCTCATTATAATTACCAATCCCCATCCTCAACACATCCTCTCTACTCTTAATCCCCAATTTCACATCAATCTCATGTTCCACGGGTAACCCGTGACAGTCCCACCCGAACCGACGAGTGACGTGGTGCCCCGTCATGGTTTGGTACCTTGTAACAATATCCTTAATGGTTCCGGCTAAGATGTGGCCATAGTGCGGGAGGCCAGTGGCGAACGGAGGCCCGTCGTAGAAGATGTATTCCGGTAAGTGTTTGGTTTTATCAAGCTGCGTTTCGAAGGCTTTGACTTCAGTCCACCATTGCAAGACTGTTTCCTCTTGTTTTGGGAACGAGAAATCTTTCCCCTCACATACATCTTCCATTGCTTTCGATTGAAAACCTAATCCACTGAAGAACAAAAGAGAATTATGAGTAATAGCTATGCAGTTAATGCAGTAAAAATCGAATATCGGTCAAGGACCAATATTTGAGATATCATTTATCAGTCATTGCAGTGAGATATCGAAAATTTTAATATCATGCAGAATTTATATACATACATGTATAAAAACGTAAACACATGTAAACTTAAAAGTAATATCAAAAGTCAAAACTCAAAAGTGCCAATATTTGAAACATGATCTAATCGTAAGCCATGAAATCTTCCTTGAATCCACATCAACCAAAATATTTATAAAATATCGGTCAATGTCAGTCATATATTAGTCAATATCACCGATAATATCAATAGTTCAGTACCAACATTTTGCTTGGGAATCGATAACCGATATTAACTGCATAGAGTAATAGTATCAGTTCTGTTTTCGATTTGTTCGGTTACGAACAGAAGCTAATTCAACCGATTTCAGCAGAATGCTTCTAGGTTTAATCAACAATCAAATTCATTATAATATCTCACAAAACTAACTGATTATGAATCCTATATTATAATCAATCAGTTGCACACAGTTAACAGTCATGAATGAATACACTAAAACGGCCTAATTAAAGCTCAAACAATCAGTTTCGATTTAATCAAAACACTAGAATATACTACCTGTTGAGAGACTGATGGTGGTGAAGATTAGCTAGCTGCTGAATGAATTGAATCGCCTGCTAATTCGGCGGTGAAAATGAGTGATGAACGTTACACGCCGAATTAGGGTTTTGACTGAGATAATAGTTGAAGAAGCACTAAGTGACCATTACGGATAGCCTGGGGGTTAAAGTAGATGTTCCCACGAGTGTTAGGTCCGGCAAAGATGGTTATTCTTCTGATGACCTGCAAAACAGACACCGTGAGCTCGTCATTGAGAAGGGGGTACCTCCTTGTGACCACCCTCCGGCGTGAGAATCAGACTAGATTGCTCTGAATATAAGTGTATATTAAGAGAAATAGCTAGATAACATAGTATCAGATGATATATGAGAGTATATGATGATGATACCGTTCCAAGGTGTTGGAGTATTTATAGCCGAAGGTAGGTTTCCAAGCAGGTACAGCCAGCTGTATAATATTCCTTTTCTACCAACTGTGGGCTACGCACGTGCCATGCTGGTGGTTGGTGGGTAGGCAGCGGCTGATAGTGACATGGCCGGCTGTGTACTATTCCTTTTCCACCAACTGCAGGCTATGCACGTGCCACGACAAGGGTTGGTGAGTAGGCAGCGGCTGATAGTGACATTAAGTACTAGAGCGTGCTCCTCGTAGTACTGTTGTCAGTGAGCTGTCACTGCTTTGGTCAGATCTTGTCCATACCTTGGCAGGTATAGTGCAAAAGATCCTCCAGAAGCGTACGGACTGGCTCATTTGGGCGGGAGTATTCCCGGCTTGCTCATTCCTTCTTCAGGTGACATTACTGAATTATTGAGAGTTAGTGCATTGTGCGTGTAGCCTTACTATTAGTGCGGGTAGCCTCCGCTGATGGCTTGTATCCGCAGCTGCGGGAACAGGCGGGGTACTTCACCATTGGGAGGCTTTTCCTGCGGGAACAGCTGGCGTATGCGCGTAAGGTCTTCATCTCTCTGAGCATGGTGGGTCCTGCGGATCCAGTTGGTCTTTGCGCAGACGTCCCTCTTCAAGGTGAGTCTTGCGGGTCCAACTGGGCTCTGCTGGGACCTACCTCTTCAAGTCTCCCCAGTCCAATGTTCTTCTCATGAATTGTTAATAAGTGAGGTGAACTTTTGGACTTAAGCGAGGGGTTTTGAAAAGGGTTTTTAGTTTTAAGGTTCTCCGTGGGGATTCTTCCCGCGGGTTTCCTAATGTCACGTGCAGAAATTCCCGACTTTTCTGCTTGATCTTTGGGTATGATGCGGGTAGGTATGTAACCTCCTCGCAAGTCAGGAGCGTTGAGTTTCACTTGTGTAGATTCTCCACGAGGTTTTGGTAGTTTTAGACATAGTGATCAATTATGTTTAAACAACCAATTCCATCTTGGAGCTTCAAACAATCTAGTTCTCAACGTTCCCGCTATGCGGGGATGTTATTTCCCTTTCCACAAGCATGGCCCAGAAGATCCTTCTTGGTTTTAATTCCCTGCGAGTGCTAAGTATGTGAAGGGTTTCGCCTTGACACTGTACCCGCACTCGTCTTATAGTTACTTGACTCCCAAGGTGTTCTTGGCTTCAATTCCCTGCAGGTGCTAGGTATGTGAAGGGTTTCGCCTTAACACTGTACCCGCACTTGTCTTACGGGTTCTTGGTTACCAAGGTATTCTTGGCTTCAATTCCCTGCAGGTGCTAGGTATGTGAAGAGTTTCGCCTTGACACTGTACCCGCACTTGTCTTACGGTTTCTTGGTTACCAAGGTATTCTTGGCTTCAATTCCCTGCAGGTGCTAAGTATGTGAAGGGTTTCGCCTTGACACTGTACCCGCACTTGTCTTACGGTTTCTTGGTTGCCAAGGTGAGGGGGTATATTCCCTCATTTTTGAATCTTTGAATCTTTATGAATCTTTTTGAAATTCGAAGAGTTGGTGAAAGGATAAGAACAGTCCAAACTGTTGAAGGGACGTTAGCGTTGCCTGACAGTTTCAGGACGTGCAGGAAGTTATGGCGACGTGACAGTATATGGTCATTCCAGACGCTTTTTCAGGCGCGTGGGCGCGAGTTTTCGGGCGCGTGGGCGCGAATTTTACGGCACGCGTCCTGTCGACAGCTGTTGCCAGCTTGCTTTCCACGTGTCATCGTCTCATTGCGCCTGCGCTTTTCCCTCTCCCCCGCATTAAATTCATCGCATTCATTGCGATGGGTATATAAAGGGGGAAGAGGATGCATCTCAACTCACACTTTCACTTCTTCTTCTAAGCAATTTCCGGCGAATACTCTAACTTTTGTCGAGCATTCTCCTGAAATCGTTCTTCTTTCCATCCTCAACATGTCTTCTACTCATGATCCTGAGGTTACTGCCGAAGAGTCCGACGTATACCCTGAGAACCCGATGTCCGCGTCTGACAAAGACGATAAGAGTACTGCTGGCGAGTGCCAGTGTGCTCTTTCCGTCGACCTTTATCAGTACATCGTCAAGAAGTTCATGCTCGAGCCTTTCGAGCCTGAGTTTCCTGAGCCTCACCAGACGGTGTATGATGCCCCCAAGGGGAAGATAGGGGTGTATGCTGCATTCTTCAACTATGGGAATCTCAGGTTC
The DNA here is from genome assembly GCF_021521415.1 of Bidens hawaiensis. Taxonomy (NCBI): domain Eukaryota; kingdom Viridiplantae; phylum Streptophyta; class Magnoliopsida; order Asterales; family Asteraceae; genus Bidens; species Bidens hawaiensis. The sequence continues at coordinate 1,735 of NW_027496282.1, read as the reverse complement.
CCATTGACGAAGTTTGTGTACCGTGTTTTGGAGAAACACAGTGTACACTTAACGGAGGTGCACCCGATGGCGATCGCAAAGGTTCACCACTTTGAATGGGTGTGCCACATTCTGGGCGTTGAGCCCCGCGCCGACCGCCTGATGACCTTTTATTCCTGGAGGTGCATCCAGGGCTGGTACACCTTGATCACTCGGATCAAGGGTTTAAAGATCTGTGCTACCGAGCGCAGTCTTCGGTCTTGGAAGCAGGAGTTCTTCTTTATCTCTACCCGTGTCGTCCCTATTGCGATGACATTCAAGAACGGGAGGGCACTCCCCAACCTTCACGCCTCCAACTACCAGGAGGCGGAATGGTTTACCAAGATCTCCCGGATCCAGAATCCGGTTTACCGCTTTGCGGAGTCTGGGATGGTGATGCTTGGGATGAGCCGGGTATGGAAGGATGCCGGTTCTGGGACGCCGCAAGTACCTATCATCCTTGAATACGGTTCGAATTCTATTCCCTATGGTATGCTCCATCTCTTTTTGCTGATTTAGGGTTTTTTCTTCTAACTGTTTTTCTGTTTATTTTCAGAGGGGAACAACTTGCAGTCGCTTCTGCACCCGCGTGAGAGCGGTGGTCCTGCTCGGTTGGGTACTCGTGCTCTTGATGAGAACGAGTTGCCCATTTTGGAGTAAACGGCGGATAGGTTCGTGGAAGTCTACCCGCCGGGCCACGAGATTTTGAGCGCCACGCGGCCAGGTAAGGGATTCTTTAACCCTCGCTCTCTTCATGCTCAAACCTCTGCTGGAGTTTCCCTAATTTTATCATCTTCTGATGAGGGATCCGCAGATGGGCCTTTCTTCGTGAGGAAGAAGAAAGCTGCCGGCGTGAAGGGCAAGGCGAAGGTTGCCTCCACCGCCGATCAGGGAAATCGGTCCGATTCGGAGACCGAAAGTGAGGAGGTGGCGGGGAACCCTGGTGAGACCATTGTTCCGGAGGTTGAGACAGGTGTCACCTCCGGGCAGCCCAGTACGACGACGGTGACCGGCGTGAAGAGGCCTGCTCCATCGGGTTCGTCCCCGCCTGTTAGCACCTTCAAGCTCAAGAAAACTCGTAAGTATAAATTAATCTTACCCGCAATTCTTTCCGCCATTGTTTTTAATATTTTGTCTTCATGCAGGCGTGGATGCAACCGCATTCCAGAGTGGAGCGGGAAGGAGCGTCTCTGGACCCATGACGGTAGGTTTGGTTAATCTACCCGAGGCGATGACCCAGGCGACTGCGCCTGTTTGCAGTGTTGGTTCAGTTACTCATCCCGTTGAGGCAACTGTTCCAATTGTGACGTCATCTCCGCCGGCTGTCAATGCCATCTTTACTGCATCCTTCACTGAGCCGGCGGTGATTTTTTCTGCGGGCTCCTCCGCAGCGGCGGCCTCGGTTGTGAGTTCACCTACAGTGAGTTCACCTCCGATGGTCTCTACCGCGGCGGCTTCAATCGTGCCTCCGGCACCGGCGACTACCTCGTCCCCGGCCGGTTCATCAGGTATGTTCAGGGTTGGGGCTTCTAGCCAATCTCTGCCTCCTTCCCATCTGCTTGACCTCTTGGATGGATATCCCTTAGGTTCGGGTGATGGGTTTGGCGGCTACCGGCCTGTTGTCGACCCTACAGGTGCGTAGGGTTATTTTGGCCTTTTTTTTATATCATCTTTTCCTAACTGTTTTTTGTTTTTACAGTTTCGGATTCCAATGAGG